>NC_042619.1:384013878-384315387 GCF_901001135.1 Rhinatrema bivittatum | reverse complement strand
GAGTTTTTAGTTACAGGCACTTGGACTACTTTTCTTATTATTGGAACCTCACTGTCGGGATGCCCTAATTCTAATGCATCATTAATATCCTTTGAAGATACCTCTCTCTGAACCATGCGCTGCTGAGCAACTGTCGTCTTTCCCCTTTGTTCTAGTTTAAAAGCTGCCCTATCTCCTTTTTAAAGGTTAGCGCCTGCAGTCTGGTTCCACCCTGGTTAAGGTGGAGCCCATCCCTTTGGAAGAGACTCCCCCCTTCCCCAAAAGGTTCCCCGGTTCCTAACAAAACTGAATTCCTCTTCCTTGCACCATCGTCTCATCCACGCATTGAGGCCCCTAGACACAAAACATTTTCCCATGAATGCAAAATGGAAGACAATCTTTAGCACACAGTTTCCTTAAAGGTGAATTTTAAAAGCCTGAGCAGATTTTAAAAGATGCCCGGGTACGAGTATATATGCACATCACTGAGGGTTTCAAAAAGGGACGGGATATGTTCTGGGTGGGGCATGGTAATTTCAGGGCGTGAACTTGTTGAGCTTGTAAATATGTGTCCCAGTGGGCGCTGAGGCCCCCTACCATGTAACTTTACTTCTGTTATGCATGACGTGTAAGTTATAAAATAAAAACATTTAGGCAGATCTGCAGAGTTTTAAGGGGTGGGGCTAACTGGGGACCGTGAAAACTATTAAACTAGGGGAACTCTCTCTTAACTCGGTGAACTGGGGTCAGAACTGGTAAAACTGGGAACAGCGTTGGCAGGCACTCCTATTGAAATCTACCGATATACGCAGTAGAAGTGGGATTTACATGCCCCCTTTAAAATTCGGTGCACAGGTGCGCGCAGTCAGGTTATTTTTATAACATGAGCACATATGCACGCTCAAGTTATAAATTAGCCGCGTCCCACCTGCCGGATTGAAAGTTACCTTCTCTGTTTGTGCCAATTTAAAATGTGCATGTTTTGTTTAAAAGCAAAAAATTGTACCAAATGATGCAAAAACGTGGTGTTGTGGGACTTTGACCAAATCCTTAAACTTGGCCCTATATATTCTTTTTCTTATTGAAGATGTGATTTCCAGTCCCCATCACAGCTACCTTCCAATTATTGGCTTCCCAAAAATATCCTTTAAAGAGGGTTTGTCTGCCTGCTTCTTTTTAACCTAATACACCATCAAGGAGTATCCTATTAACATAGGTAAGCTTCAACTGCTTTTAAATGTGAAATTGAAATGGCAGCCCTTCCTCTGAACTAGAATCTGATCTGAATTCAAGAAAAGCCTGCTGCTAAACCGCATTCCCATTCAATCCATTAAAACATTCTCTCCCCTGCTCCTCATCACACTGACTCCTAATTGACAATGACAAGAGCTCCACAGTGATTTTAAATTTCATAATTTTAATCTGTCAAGTCTGACATTTAATTAGTGCCCTCCTAACCTGTGCCCGCTCACTTGAAGGTTACTGTTGGTTTTCCTTTAGAAATTTTTTCTCTGGAAGAGTGAATTAATAAATATGTACATAACTGGCAGGGATAAAGACAATACCCACACAATGGTCTATTAGTTCTAAATCTAGACAGATGAGGTTAATAATATTTTAAAGTGCTGCTTTATTATATTAAGAGTGATCAAGCCCTTGGCTCAACCCTGTATGAATTGTTGATTGAAAACATAAAAATAAGGTCTATTAGGAAAGTCTGGTGAGAACAGTTACAACTAACACCATGTTCATAAGTCATATTATAAGATAACATAGTTTCTTGGCTATAATGTACTCAATATTCAAATAAAATGAAATGCTCAGACCTCCACAGAATAGACTAAAGTAACTTTGATCCACTTAATAGGCCTATCGAAACATGAGTGGCAAGAAATAATGCATCTAAATATACATGGAGAAATAAAATACTAGCACAGAGCAATACAGAAGACTGAAACTAATACTAAAATGTGCTGTAACAGCACGAAATAATACATAAGCCATTAATCAACTTGCTATCCCTGTAGTTTTATGCAGCTTTGGAATTATAGACTGGCCCCAGAAAGACCTCAACCAGTTGAATGTAAGAACAAAAAAATTCTTCCATGCCTACCAGTTAATCCGTAAGAAATAGTATATACTGAGACTATAAAAAGCTGACAGAGGAATAGGCCTTACAAAAATAGATTAAACAACCAGAGCTATTATAATTTGCTTGCAAACATACTTCAGAGGGTCTATACATCAAAACTCCTGCTAATTTACTGAACTGCAATGCCCTAAATCTTTTGCGTGCCTTCGAAAATGCAGCTGCTGTAGTTGGTTTACAAATAAGGCATGTACACTTAGCCAAAACTTATAGTATGTGCATGCTATGTCTCAAAATTTCTCATTCTACCTGTCGCAAACCAAAAGGGCAGGTTAGCCCTCTCCTAATTTGCTGTTAAGATTGCCCTCAAACTTCAAAATCCAGGCCCCACCTGATCCTAAAATCCATACCCCATCAAGATCACCTCAACCACTGACCCTCCAAAATTTGGGCCTCAATCCACCATCAAAACATTTTGATCATTGATAAATGGCCTCCAATATCAAGACCTCCTCCCAACATCATGTGTTCCCTCAAAATCAAGACCCTGCCATCAAGCCAGATCCCATTTTTCCAATCCAAACTTTCTTCTTTGGATCTGAGGAGGGGGTTGGCCTTGATGTTGGGGTGATGGTGATTCAAGTTAAGGGCTAGAAATTGGAGGATCAGAGCCTAGAGGTTGAAGGGTTGGGATATTGATCTGGAGGATGAGGCCCTGGGGCATTGATATTAATCTGGAGGATGAGGTTGGGGCATTGATCAAGGTGATAAGACATGAATGTAGGAATGGATGAATATATTGATCAAGAGTTGGGACAAACTTGATGGCAGGGCTTTAAGGATGGCATCCACCTTGCTAAGTTCTATTTTGCTTATGTTTAACCATTCCAAGATGGGTTTAAAATTTAGCCTTTAGTAGTTGCTTGCTAAATAGCATGGGGAGGGAACATATAACATACTTTTTCACTAAAATCTTGTTTGTATTCAGCATTGCATCTTTGCATGTTGCATACAAATAAGTAGTGAGTGAGCACTAAATAGCTCACTCACTACCAGCCCAATTTTAAAAGGGCCATGTATATAAATAATGGGGGTTACATGTGTGGTTGGGCCTTGCACGTGCTGCGCACATTTTCGGAAGGGCCCGGCCACCCATGAAACTCCCGTTAGAGGACGAAGTGCTGGGCCTCTCCAAAGGGGCTGGGCAGGTCAGGATCAGTGCGGGGAGGGGTTGGGTGGGGAGGGGGGGGGTCTGTCCAGGACAGCACCATTCGACATTGTCCCGGGGAAGCGCGTGCCGACAGCAGGCCGGCGCACATAACTTACTTCTGCTCATCAGAGTTGAGAGAGGAAATGGGAGGAAGGTTAGGGAAGTTCCCTTCCTGTCTGCTCCTTAATTGGAGCGGACTGGGAGGGGAATAGATAAAAGTCTGATCATGTCACCACGCATAATTTGAATATTTCCACCCGCGAGTGCGAGTCGTGGGCCGCCAGCACATGTGCGTGCAAATTTTAAAATCTGGCATGCAGGTGCAAACGGCCATTGGATTTTATAACGTGCGTGTGCCGGCGTGTGCATGTTATAAAATTGGCGCGTCCATGTGCGCGCGCCAGGAACTGCGAGCATATGGAGTGCGTGTGCTCCTTTTAAAATCGACCTCTAAAAAATAAATAATAACTTGCATATACACTAATTTTAGCATATATCTGCTATCATCTTTGAAACCTAGCTTAGGATGCATGCTAGGGCATTAATGCATTGCAAGCAGTTTAGCTTGTATTCCAAATGCCATAGTATGTGTAGCTAAGTTTTAGTGTATAGGACCCTTAATGCCACCAACTGATTTGAAAGCTTTAAATATAATAGAGAATGAAAGTATACAACCACAAATATTTTCCAGAATCAAGCTTGGGTAACAGTTCTGAAGAACAGAAGGAGTGAGTGAGAATCCACTCGCACATATAAGGAAAGAAGCAACAGAATTTGCAAAACAGGAAAAAAAAAAAGCTCTTTAAAGACTTCAACCAGCAAACAAGAAAATCTGACATTGTAATAGTTCAAGAGAAGTGAATATAAGTCTAAATACAGGATATTGTTAATTGGAGCACCGGACAGTGGACTACTGTAAATGCCTGTCTGAGCCATAGGTGGTGTCAAGAATAGTTCTTTCAGTCATGTGTCTGAGTCTGGAGAATTAGACCCAACAGCAGATAACAGAGAACTAGAAATCAGGAATCCAACAAGAAAGTCCAGAGGCTGGAACCAAGCAGAGGAGATCAGGAATCAGGAACCAGATGAGTAAGTCCAGAAGCAGGAACGAATCCCAGAGTACCACTATAAAGCAAAGTTTCTGCTTTCTCTAGCTTTTTATCCAGTGACCTTGTTTATTTATTTAACATATTTATATTCCTCAATTTTCAATGCAATCATTCACTGCAGAATATAATCCCATTTTTCCTTCTCCAAACACTGGAGCGGATTTTCAGCCCTGCTCGCCTAAATCCGCCTAAATCCGGGCGGATTTAGGCGAGCAGGGCCCTGCGCGCCGGTGCGCCTATGTTCAATAGGCCTACCGGCACGCGCAGACCCCGGGACTCGCGTAAGTCCCGGGGTTTTCCAGGGGGGCGTGTCGAGGGGGCGGGCCCGATCCGCGTGGCGTTTTTGGGGCGGGCCGTAGCGTTTGGGGGCGTGGTTACGGCCCGGGCGGTCCGGGGGCATGGCCGCGCCCTCCGGACCCGCCCCCAGGTCGTGTCCCGGCGCACTAGCGGCCCACTGGCGCGCGGGGATTTACGCCTCCCAGAGGGAGGCGTAAATCCCCCAACAAAGGTAAGGGGGTGGTTTAGACGGGCCGGGCGGGTGGGTTAGGTAGGGGAGGGGAGGGAGGGGAAGGTGGGGAGGGCAAAAGAAAGTTCCCTCCGAGGCCGCTCCGATTTCGGAGCGGCCTCGGAGGGAACGGATTCCGTATAGCCGGCACGCACCGGCTATACGGAATCGATAGCCTTGCGCGTGCCAATCCCGGATTTGCGCGGCTACGCGCGTATCTACTAAAATCCAGCGTACTTTGTTTGCGCCTGATGCACCAACAAAAGTACGCCAAATCGCGCTATTTGAAAATCTACCCCACTGTTTCTTGGAGGCATATCTTAAAGCCTTTGGATAAGTCAACATATATACCAAAAGTCTTGTCTCCACTGTGTCTCTGTGGCTCTGTTTCTTACTTTACTCTCTTTGATGTTCATAAGCATTAAATAGAGTGCCACAAGGCTCTGTTCATTATCGCCTGAACTTTCAAAGCATTGTGCATGTAAAATCCAGGGGTTACGTGTATGGCCGGGCCATGCGCGCACCAAGCGTATTTTAGAAACAGCTCGGCTATACGCGTAACTCCCGGTATGAGCAGAAGTGACAGGCCAATGAAAAAGGCCGGGGGGGGGGGGGGGGGGCTGGGAGGGGGTAGAGCGGAGGCCAGCAGCAATTAGGCCCTGTCCCGGGGAAGCACATGCCAGCAGCCGGCTTGTGCGCTGAAATTATTTCTGCTCCAAAGTAAAAAACCCAAAAAATTGAGTAGCTAAGTAGGGGTTAGGGATTGGGGATTGGGGAGGAGAGGTGAAAAGGGATGAAAGGTAGGTAGGGGTATAGGAAAGTTCACTCCCAGTCCGCTCCTTAATTGGCGCAGACTGGGAGGGAACAAAGGCAAAGGCCCGATCGCGTTGCCACACGTACTTTACAAAATTCCTCCCCTTGCGTGTGCAAGAAGCCACCCACCCACACATGTGCTCGCGGATATTAAACTCCAGTGCACATGTACACACAGGAATCATATTTTATAGCATGCAAATGCCAACGTGCGTATGTTATAAAATAGCCACGTCCATGTGTGCGCGCCAGGAACCGTGTGCACATGGACACCAACACGGTCCTTCGAAAATTGACCTCTAAATTCTGAGCAACATTGTGGAAAGGATATAAGGTAAAGTTTGGTTATTAGCAGATGATTTGCAATAGAATGGACATACCTGAAGGAGTAAAGACAATGGAAAGTGATTTAAGAAAGCTTGAAGAGTGGTTGAATATTTGTCAACTGGGATTCAATGCTAAGAAGTTCCGAATCATGCATCTGGAAAGCAGTAATCCAAAAAAGTTGTATGTGATGGGGGGGGGGGGGGGGCAAAGATTGATGTACATGGGCCAAGAGAGGGATCTTGGAGTAATAGTATCTGCCAATCTGAAGGCAGTGAAATAATGTGACAAGGCGATAGCTGGGCTACATAGAGAGAGGAATAACCAGTAAGAAAAAGGGGATGATAATGCCCTTGTTCAGGTCCTTGGTGAGGCCTCACCTGGGTTACTGTGTTCAGTTCCATAGCCTGTATCTAAAAAAGGATGGAGACAGGATGGAAATGGTCCAGAGAGGGCGTGGGGGTCAGTATTGGAAGGCTTATGGGAAGAGGATGAAGGATCTAAATACTGTATGTCTATCTTGGAAGAGAGGAGGTGCAGGACAGATATGATACAGGCCTTCAGATACCTGAAATATTTTAGTGATGCACGAACTTCAATCCTTTTCTGTTGGAAGGAAATCAGTAGAACTAGGGGTCACAAATGAAATTCCAGGGGGGATGACTCAGAGCCAAAAACCAGAAAATATTTCTTCATGGAGAGGATGGTGGATGCCTGGAATGCCCTTTCAGATGAGGTAGTGAAGACGGAAAACAGATCAAAGAATTCAAAAGGGCATGGATAAACACTGTGGATCCCTAAAGCCTAGAGGATGGAAGTGAAGAAAAGAGGGCATGGGGATAACATTTTGGTGTGGCGGTTAGTACTCAACCAATAAGATTGTTCTCTGCTTCAACAGTAGAGGGAAAAGGGGAGTTGGATTCAGATAACAACTTACTTTTACGGTCCGGAAAACTGTTAAGCATGGGGGTAACCTTCATGGAGCAGCAATTACTACCCTTAACAGAAGGCAAGGGATTACCACTTTAACCATTAAGCCTGATGCTTTTGATGCAACTATGACATCACTCTCCTCTTTGACAGTGGTGGAAGAGGAATTGGATTCAGATGACGACCAACACGGGCCCTGACTTTTACCATCTGGAGTACTTATATGCAGAAATAAGTGAAAAAGTACAGGACTGCTTCTAAGGCCAACTCCATAAGCAAAATTTCTCAACACTGAATTTTCATCAAATAACTGCACAGAGCGGCAGCTGCTACCCTTAAGAGAAACATAGGGTAACATGCATGGCACGGCAGATGGGCAGCCTGGATAGACCATTTGGTCCTTTCTGCCATCATTACTGTTACTATGCTATGTTATGGCTTGTATCCCAGTGTTTCTTACAGCTACGTATTAGATAGTTCTCAGCAAGCACATGAAAACTGGAAGAATAGGCAATACAGGTTCTGTAGCATAGGATGGGAGATGTTTTCTCATGTCGTAGCTGACTTTGACATGCAATGTCAGAAGGATTGTATAAAGAAAGATACAACAAGTGGCACAGCTCATTCACTGAAAACTGTGTGATAACCTAAAGGGAGTGGGTAGCAAGCTTTGTGCAAATTGTGGTGGGGTTTAGTGCATTGTTGGGAGAGACCAGATTGCAAGTTTAGGGAGCCAGATGAAGTTCATAGTTCTGATTGTAGACCAAAAGCTGCTACAAAGGGTTTTAGTAGCTTATTGAAGATAAAGAGATCTCAGGCAAGCCTGACCTCTAGCAGCAGATTTCCTGAGGGTGGTGACTGATCCTAATCATTTTCTTCCTAGTATTTGAGGGTCAAATTATTTATGAGTTGGAGCCACTAGGTAGGTCTGAGATAGTGAGCCCAGTGGTCAGAAGATGTGTATGGGGTGAGTTGGTTTCTGAGTGGTACCAAGCCCTTGATGACTTTGAATGACAAGACAGGATTTTGAATGTGTTATGGTGGTGTGTTGGAAGCCAGGTAGGATTCTCAGGAGTGAAGAGGTTTGGTCTTTTAGTATGGTTTGTGCTGCCGAGTTTTGTAATGAGCTTCAACTGATGTTTATTTCTCAGGCAGCCCGATGCAGAAGCAGTTGCAGTAGTCTAGTTGAGAGATTACACAGATATGGACCATTGTTTCAAAGATGAGGGCAAAGGTGACAAAATTGGCATAGCTGGAAGAAGGTGAACTTTGATTGATCGTATTTGGACTTTCATGGTAAAGTTTGGAGTCTAGGGTGAAGCATAGGGTAGTTTGTTCCTTCCAAAGTTACTTGTGTGTGGAGATGGCTGTAGTAATCATTTTTTTTCCAATCTATAGTACTTCTGTTTTGGGGGAATTTATTGTCAATTTGTTGTAATGTTTAAGGGGATTGGTAAGCCATTCGAAATGAAGGTGTACCCACCTCAAGTCAGCATTCAATAGGAGATCAATTCTTCCTGAAGTCATACACCACCAGACTGATTGTAAATATGTTTATGAGAAACGCAACTAGAAGGTCATAAGAGGGAGCCTAAGCAAGGCCTTCAAGATTAATCAAGAATGTGTAAAAGGATGTGCTGTGCTAACGCAGAAATAACTGAAATCAAGTTTTGAGGCATATTTGAAAAACCAAATCCCCTTTCATACTGTCTCCTTCGTGAAGAAATGGTGTTTAAGTCTTGCTGAATGAAATGAATTTCATAATTCTGCTCAGAGCCTTCTCCCTTTGACATCAATGATAATAAAGATGGTGCATTGAGTCAGATATATTTTGTCCATGAGCCTAGAGGGAATAACCCCAGGCTCCATGGTGTAGTTGAGATAATTTGAAGACAGTTTGTTTAAGTTTATGATTTATTTATTTATTTATTTATTTAAAAGTATTTATATACCGTTTTTTCAAAACAAGGTTTTTTGTCAAAACGGTTTACATTGTAAAATGAAAAATAAAATAAATAGAGTTAAAAATTAAAGATAAAATTAAATAAAATTAAAATACAATAATTGGTATATACCTCATGGTAACAAAAAATCTAAATTAAATAATAAAAAGTAAAAGTGGAGCTGGGCCGTAAAAGATGTTTTATGGAAGGGAAAAAGGTAGGAGAAAATGAATGGGGGGAGGGAAGGCGTAAGGTGGAACCAGGGTGATGTTAAAGATGTGGAAGAAAATTATTAGGTGCTAAATGTTGATTATTTGATGTAGTGTATTGTGGATGAATATTAAATGCTAATTGAAATAAAATATGTTTTTAGTGTCTTCTTAAATTGTTGGGTATTGGATATTGAACGAAGTAAATTGGGTATCGAGTTCCAAATGGTGGGTCCTGCTACAGAAAATGCTCTTCTTCTAGTAATATCAAGTCTGGCCTGTCGTGGGGAGGGATGTCTAATAAGTTTGAGTTAATGATCTTAAATGACGGGTGGGTTTATATATACGGAGTAATGAGCAAAGCCATGTGGAAGATGAGTTATGTAGTAAGCTAATGAATAACAGTAAGAACTTTGTATTTATTCTATATTTTATTGGTAACCAATGTAAGGATTGAAGGATGGGTGTAATATGTTTTCGAATGGGAGTACCTGACAGAATACGAGCAGCACTGTTTTGAACAATTTGCAGAGGATGAATTATAGAATCGGAAAGTCCTAAATAGAGAGCGTTGCAGTAGTCTAGACCAGAGAAGATTAGAGATTGTAGAATAGTTCGAAAATCCTGATAAAAGAGAAGAGGACGGAGACGTTTTTAAGAGTTGTAATTTGTAGAAAGATTTTTTTGTTAACGATGAAATATGTTGTTTCATGGATAGATCTGAGTTTATGATGACTCCTAGGTTTGTGGCGTGTTGTGTAATAGGAATAGATGTTCCATTTATGGACCAATGTGAAGGCGGACCAATAGAAGTCTCTGAGATAGAGGTTAAATGAACTATTTCAGTCTTAGATGGATTCAGTTTTAAGCGATTATGGGACAACCAGGAATTAATAGTGGATAAGTAAAGAGAAACCATATTTAGAGTATTAGACCAAGATGTTTTGTAGGGAACTAGGAATTGTATGTCATCTGCGTAGATTTTAAATTGTAGACCGAGTGAAGAAAGAATGTGACAAAGAGGTAGAAGATAAATATTGAACAGTATAGGTGATAGTGATGAACCTTGGGGAACACCAGATGGAATTGTGTAAGCATTAGAGGAGTGATGATTAATGTTAACTTGTTGAGGACGATCTGTAAGAAAAGATATGAAACCAATTTAGAACTGTACCTGTTTATACCAATAGATTTAAGACCAGAGATGAGTATGTGATGATCAACGGTATCAAAGGCCGCTGAGATATCTAAGAAAACAGGTTAGGGTCAGATCCTATTAGCTGGAATTAGTCTGCATAGATGTGGTAGGCCATTTTGAAGTCTGAGTAGCTTGGTAAGTGGTGCCATGTAGATGTTAAATAATTTTGGAGAGAGGATGGATCCAAGGCACAGCACATGTGAGGGAGTGAGAAGCTTGTCCAAGGAAAATGCTCTGAGTGCAGATGTACAGGAAGGACTAAAACCATTCTAGTGCTGTGCTAGAGAGTCTTAAGTCACTTACCGTAGGATTTTTCATTCCACTATAAATATAGTGCAGTGAAGAACTATGGCTAGAAAAGAGACGGGGCAATAGATGTGCTCCCCGCTGCATCGTGGCGGTACATTTTCGCCTGCTGCGGTTGCAGCCGTGGCACACACTATCGCACCCCATAGCGCCCTTGAAAAAGGTGCAGCTATTTCCGGCACTACTGCCGGCGATAATGTGTAAAACATTATCGCCCACAGCACAACTGGGCCCCCCAAATTGTTTGAATTCAACCCAAACCCAGCCCAAACCCTTCCCCTTTCCCTCACTTAAATTATATCACCACAATGCAGTTGTTATCAAGTGTGTTAGGACATTATTGTGTTTTGAAAAATGACCCCCTTAGGCAGATGGTGAGGATTTTGTGGCTTATGGTATCAAAAGCTGCTTAGAAGTCAGGAGTACCAAGAAAGCAGTGTGACTACAGTCTAAGAAAAGTCATAGATCATCAGCTAAGAAAGTTCAAGCTGTTCGGTACTGTGGTGGGGTTTGAAACTTGATTGGAAAGGGGTCCAGGTTATAAGCGTGTGTGTGTGTGTATATAAATGTATATATATATATATATATAAACACATTGAAATAACGCTCAGGGAGACACTGATATTCCAATGGAACGGGTCCAGAATAAACTAAATATCACTGGATAAAGAACCCTCTTTTCTACTTTCCCACATTATCAAATGCGCTTATTAGTGACCGTCATAATAGGCATCATTGTGTGGTGGTGTATACCTTTATCACTCTGCCTTATATTTAATCATAGGTCAGTCCATGATGTTTTGCTCAATACTTTTTTATATATTTTTTTATACTTGAATTCACCCGTGTAATATTAAAATACTGACGTGTTATAGACTTGTATTATAGGCTTTAACTTCTTCAATTGAAAAGAAATCTTATGCAAGACTTATCTGGATATCGCCAATTAAATATTGGTGTTGCTTTTTTCTTCAATCACCAAACACGAACCGGTGCCCTTTCCTTCTCAGCAATGTGTAAATTCACCACATCGCTGTTATATGCCTGACACTGTACAATGTTTCGGACCCTCATCAAGTCCTTCTTCAAGGGCGTAATCTGCGTTGCAAAAAAAATTAATGAGCGTGAAAAGTAATCATTAATTTCTTTTGCGACGCAGATTACGCCCTTGAAGAAGGACTTGATGAGGGTTCGAAACATTGTACAGTGTCGGGCATAAAACAGCGATGTGGTGAATTTACACATTGCTGAGAAGGAAAGGGCACCGGTTCGTGTTTGGTGATTGAAGAAAAAAGCACACCAATATTTAATTGGCGATATCCAGATAAGTCTTGCATAAGATTTCTTTTCAATTGAAGAAGTTAAAGCCTATAATACAAGTCTATAACACGTCAGTATTTTAATATTACACGGGTGAATTCAAGTATAAAAAAATATATAAAAAAGTATTGAGCAAAACATCATGGACTGACCTATGATTAAATATAAGGAAGAGTGATAAAGGTATACACCACCACACAATGATGCCTATTATGACGGTCACTAATAAGCATGTCTGATAATGTGGGAAAGTAGGAAAGAGGGTTCTTTATCCAGTGATATATATAAACACAGACAGACACACATGTTTATATATATATATATATATAATGCAAGCCTTTACATATTACTCGAGAAAGATGTTCTCATTTGCACAAGGCAAGTTTTAAGATGAATACAAAAAAGTAAATGTAAGGTTCTTATCAAAGCCCGTGGCAAAGAAATCCATTTGGAGGCAACAAGCCCAGAAAGCCTATGTGTGTCATTCTTCACAACTCCAGAGGAAACTCTTCTTGCAAAAGGCAGAGAAGCAGCAGTGGGTCTGAGAGATTAATTTGAGATCATAAACAACACGCCCTGGCTTAAGAATAAGGCGCACTACTGGGAAGGTATAAGCAAAACAAACCTATTTTGAGATACTTGTCAGGCAGCGCTTCCATTTGCTGCGCTGACACATGAAATAAAAACGTTCACTCTGTTTTCGCAGAGAACCATTGCGTTCCTTTTCACTAGAAATACATAAAGATTGTTGGGGAGGGGAGAGGGATGTGTGGCCCATCCTCTCTCCATATCTCTTGAGTTATCCTTCGCAAGCCCAACACTGGGTCTTCACATAATACTTTTCCCCAGTATTTGTCATATCTCTGCTCCTACTGAGCTAGGGCTTGTGAATAAAGTCCTGCATATTTTTTATTTCCATGTAAAGTGCTACAAAAGAATCCCTAAAGAAGCCAAACCCATTTTATCTCTGTATCTTCTCTTTCGACTTCCAGCGTTCCTAATTTGACAGCAAAAAAAAAAAAAAACATTAAAAACAATTAGGTGAAAAAGATAATGAGATTCACCAACAAGCTGTTTAAGTCAAGTCCTGTACTATGGATTTGCCAGTATTATAGCAGAGATGGCTGACAGTGTCATTAGTGCTCCCACAACTTGACAGTGGTAAATGGGTAAACAAAAGAAAACATTTACCTCACTTAAGGCCTACTGGAAACATTGAACCAAATAAACTCTGATTTACTCAACAGCTGTGAGGCAACATTTTTTGTTTTAAAATTTTACATGATTGCACGGCGCATGCTAAATTAATATGTCACTTGTTTTCAAATTATACACGATAGCCTGCATAGGGATCATTTAAATCAAGCAATAGGGCCCAGTTCAAATTGTGCTGCACGAGACGGTTTCTTTCTGGCCTCTCTTTCCCTAAAATGAAGCGTAAAACCTGCGTCACGAGCGGAGGATGGTCCTTTTCTTGGCCTTTCGAGTCGGATTGAAAGCCCTCTGCGGATAGGGAAATACCTACAGTACCCGAATGTGATCTGCTTTGAGGTGCCGAAAAGCAGATACGTAAATAAATAAATCCAGAAGATTTACGCGCGTGTGTGTGTGTGTGTGTGGGGGGGGGGGGGTTACGCACGCAAGGCCTATTTTATAAAGGCCCAGAGACGCACGTAAAGCCCCGGGACGCGTCTAAGTCCCAGGGATTTAATAAAGGGGCGGTCCAGGGGCAGGGTGGGGGCGGGGCCAGAGGCCTCCGACATAGCGGCCACTTGCCGCTGTGTGGGAGGATCGCGTGCCGGCAGGCTGCCAGCAGGCGCAAGTTGCGCCTGCACAGAGGCAGGCGCAAAAGGTAAGACAAAGGTCAGGGAGGGGTTAGAGTAGGGCTGGGGGGGGGGGGGGGAAAGGTTAGGGGAAGGGGTGGGAAGGCCAGACTAAGGGAAAAGGAAGTTCCCTCACAGGCCGCTTCGATTTCGGAGCAGCCTGGGAGGGAACGGGGGGAAGGCAGCACGGCCTGGCGCATGTTAGGCACACAATTGTGCACCCCCTTGCGCGTGCCAACCTCCGATTTCATAACATGTTATAAAACCGGGCGTACATGTGTGTGCGCCAGGTAGCGCGCGTACGTGTACGCCCGCGCGCACCTTTTAAAATCTACCCCTTAGGTTTTTGTGCTCCCAAGTTGTTTCAAATTAGCTCTCATACAAATACACATATGTAAAACTAATTTACAGATGAATTGCATAGTCCTGTGGCCATACAAATAAGCAAAAAAATAAAAATAAAAATGCTGTTTTGGTGAAGAGAGCAACAAATTTGCATTGTAACAGAAGTCCTGTCGCCATTTCGGTTCTAAACTGGTCTCTGATGCCAAGTGGCAGAAAAAGATTTGGTGAAACGAGATTTTTATTTTGTGCCTGTTTAGTTTGGCTTTGTATATGTTAAGCATCTCTAGTGCCCTGCTCAATACATATTGGTGTCTTTGATAGGCACACAGACAGCTTATGGCGCTAGATCATCCCTTCAGCCTTTTCTTGAAGGACTCTTGCCTTCAGGAGGCCTCTGTAAAAGGGTTCAGTGATGGAAAGTGAACAGCTGGCCTAACTGAAGCCGAGGGTCAGCTCTGGTACGAAATTATACATGAGAACATCAAACTCTGAATTCTGACACTGGCCCACATATTTCTCTGGCACACATGATTACGTTGATTCTTTTTGCACCCAAAATGGAGGCCTACAAAATAGCATCAAAGATTTCCAAAAACTTCTGTCTAAGATTAGAAAAACTGCTTGTCTTCTGTCGTCCTGTGCTGTTTTAAGAAATTAATTTAATATTTTTTTTAAAAAAAAGCCTCCTTTTGATTATAACCAGATTTCTTAAGATAGAAAACAGATGTGGATTTCATACTTTAGGATTTGGGAGCAAAATGTTCTGTTATAAATGTCTCTTAACCTCAGTTCATAACTAATGAAAGCAATTTTTGAAGGTCATTCGTATCCGAGATTTAAGAAACACAAACATTCTTATTCAATAAAGATTTTTGGCAGAAGCACAGAATGGAAATGTGATTTTTGAATAAGGCCTATGGTCTGAGGTGTGAAAATGTAGGGAGCTACTGGGTGCTTACCAAAGCTGCCAGACTTATCCAGATAACTTTGTCCAGATACCCCAAACAAATAAAGTAGCACCAAGCAGTGGCCCCCATTGCACCTCTGCCCTGCCCAACAAACCAAAAATCTCCAAAGGCTAAGGGTGCCATGTTTCACCCCCCCCCCCCCCCCCCCCTTTTCTGGCACTGTGAAATTCTAAAGAAAACGCCCCATGGGAAGCTTTTTCCAACCCCTCTCCCTTTTGAGAGAAAATATGTATGTGCCATCTGATGTGCCACCTCCCCAGCTCCTATCCCCCCAAAATATGTTAGATTTCAGATTAACCTCCACCCCTCCCCACCTACCCCAAACTCAGTTCTAAACGAGAATTGCTCTGCTCACCCAGGAGTGCAGTGAATAAATGGATACTGGTACCTGTGAGCTATACCAGCACAGAAGATAACTTTCAAACAACTCTGCATGCCCCTTATTTACACGTATATGGGCATGCAAAGATCTACTATAAAAAAAAAATTGTCTTCCACCCCTACATGTGCGCATATGATTTGTTGCACACGAATAGCAGCAATGCACTGAACGTGTGCACTTTTTCTACCTGTTTTATAAAAATACGTCTGTATATTTTCTGTGGGAAAAAAAATAGAACTTGTTCGGGTAGCTGGGCAATATCTCCACCTGTTCGTCTGCTCCATCTCCAGTTCATTAAGACTTTCCAAGTACTTCATCATGAGCTCCCCCTACCTCACCCAGACCTACCCCCAAAAATAGCAGACAACAGACGAGTCTGATATTAACTGTGCTAGATAGATACTGTAATTGGCTGGTGTAAAATTGAGCAAACAAGTTTGCCTAATGTATTCATGTAAATCCTCTCGGCTCAACCCAGAACTCTCCTAAACTGCCCCCTATTTGCATAGTAAATATGCACACGAAACCAAAAATATGCACATTCCTTTAATGGTGATAAAATAGCAGGTCTGCAAGGGCAACCTACTTACACATGCATATGCTAACATTGTGCAGGTGCCTCCTTTTAAATTTAACTCATGAATATTCACCTCAGTTGGAGGAAGTAAAACGCTCTTCTCCTTCAATTGGGCTGTGAGGAAACCTATGGAGGTTTAGGGAGAGGAATTTTGATCCCAAACTTTCATTTTATTTAAGGTAGGGGATGAGAAGTTTGGGGTTCGGGGCGGGCCTCTCCAAATTTTTTTTTGAATGGGAGAAAACCTGAGGCGGGGCATTTTGTTAAATTTTAAAGTGCCAGGAGAGAGAAGGGAATTAGGGTACCTTTGGCTTTTAGAAATTAATATTCGGTGGCGGGGGCGGGGGAGGGAGCTTGGGAAGCTCATGGTTTCCTTTAGTTTAGTTGCTGATGACAGTAATACTTAGCTGGATATCTTGAAAAGATATCTGGGTAAATAGCAATTTATCCGGCCACACAAGGCTGCATAACTAAAAATCCTACCTGGCTATATTCAAGCATAATAAATCTACATAAATCACGACTGTAAGTCAGCGATACTAATACAATCAAAAAGAAATCAAAAGCAACATGTAGCTGCTGTGTCGCTGCCAGATTATATTTCGCTATGGGTTCTTTGGATATTGTATTGTTATTCAAAAACTTGAAAAAATTGCTTGATTACCCTACACTTTGTGAAACGTGTAGCACACAAGTTTAATTTCGAGTTCATTTTCTCAATATGCGTAAACGAGTGTGGAAATACAACATAACCGATTAACAATTGCCGGTTTAGAGGACGTGTACAGTTCTTCTTGTCTCAACAAGGTCCGCTTGGTCTAGAGCATTGGCTGGAGAAAGGTTTTCAACTAGGTCGGTCTTTTGACGTTATCCGTCTTTTAACTGAGAAGCACCTCTGATAGGTTGTTGAAAATCTTTTCTCTTTTGTGATTGGCCCAGAAGTATCCCTGTTTGTACATTTAACAGAAAAAAGTGAGTTTCAAGGCATTCGTCTGGGGGTTTGGAAAGGAACTCAACCAGCATGACGCGGCAAACAGAATTTTTGAGTCCAAGGCAAACTTGAAGAATATTCATTACAACTTTTTTCGGCGAGGCACAGAATTCTACAAGGTTGGTGAACATTATTGAAGAGATTCCCCTAAAGAAGGATTCACATCTGAAACACGAACTGTTTGTGTCAGGATCGGTTTAAAAACGCTTGGAGATTCACCAACGTTCGTAGGGAAGTCTATTACGGACCCGCCTCAAGTTAATTCGGTATTTTCATAAGATTATACTTAGGTCCTTTCTATAGGAAAGGTAAACTTTCACCCCTGTGGATGCCTTTTGAATTTTTTGGGATTCACAATTTTCATTTATAAAAATTTCTTCAAAAAAAAGTATTGTCCGAGTGGAGGCGGTGGGGGTTGATGATTATAACCAATTATACATTGGTACGGAGTTGCCTACATTATATATGAAACTTCCACCTCTCCACAAAAATATTTTTTAAGTTTTTCATCATTTTTGAAAAAGATTTTTTTTTTAAATTTTGTTTCACAAAGTGTAGGGTAATCAAGCAATTTTTTCAAGTTTTTGAATAACAAATACAATTTCCAAAGAACCCATAGCGAAATATAATCTGGCAGTGACACAGCAGCTACATGTTGCTTTTGATTTATTTTTTATTATATTCAAGCATAGCCAGTTAGTTTTTTTTTAGTTATCTGGCTCTATATGGCCAGATAAATTTAGCCTGGGATATTCTGCCTACTGAATATAGACCTCAAGATAAGTTCTATTGAGCATTTGTACAAAATACAATGCATCAAATCTCCAGCACAGAAAAAAAAGAAAAAAATACAACATATGTATTTCTCAATGGAGATTACTTAAAACTTGATAATGAAAGAAAAGTCTGTTAATAAATTGTACATGGCACATTAATAATGATAGCAGGCTGCCACAGATAGATGTATATTTAGGCCAATGTCGCCCTTTGGTTGTGGTACTTTTTAAGCGGGAATTTAAGACTGAACTTGCTACTTTGGCAGTGTTTAAGTGCCTTGCAATCTTGCACACCTATCACTGAAATAATCAGTATGGTCTTTGTTAGCAATTTTAGAAATGAATTTAAACACAATCATAACTAGTCCTACGCCCTGGCAACCAGATGATCAAAAGAAGGGGACAGCTTTGATAAATAGCCATGCTGCCTTTTGTATGGAGGTTTCCTCATCACAGAATGGGCATGTATTACCATTCAGCTTTCCTATTTATGTCAATATTCAGGGGCAAGTGTCAGTCCAAATGAGTTTGATAAATCATTCAATTGAATTTCACTATTACTAAACGACATCTTCATATTACAGAGAAGATGCATTAAAACTAATGTTTTCATCCTTCTGGCTCCAAAAGGTCCTCATTTTCAATTATTTTTCTGATATTGGCATAAAAAGATATCAAGGCTTTTTTTTTTTTTTTGTATTCCCTGCTTGTAGAATGCTGAAGAGGAGTGCTCTACTAGCCTGTCAAAATAAAATGTATTAAAAGAAAACCAACAGATTATTATGCAGAAGTGATTTATTTACTAGACTAATGAGTGCTTTAGAATACAGATCTTCTGTTAAGATTTGCTTTCTTAAAAGCCCTATGAGCGCCAAAGCTGGGAGATAAGCGAGTATCTGGGGCCAGCGCGCATCGCGCGGATTTTGAGAGGCACCCAAGTATGCACGTATCTCCCTGTACGTGCACAAATCAGGAAGGCAAAACAAGGGATGGGGAATGGGTGGATTCTGGGTGGGACATGAGCAGGACATGGGCATTCCGGGTCTGTAACCTGAAATATGCGCTTAAGTATTTGTGTGCACGGGCGCGCGCCGGGCTCCTGTACTGCATAAATTTTCTTCTGCTATGGATGGCTTACAAGTTTTACAATAAAAAAAATCAGGGCTAGTCAGCAGGGTTTGGTCGGGGCTAATAGGGTAAAAGGAAGGCTAGCTAGCTAGGAGAGTTAAGAAGTCCTGTCCTTTACCGGGGCAAAATGGGAACGTCAGTGCGTGTGCCTAGCAAATTCCTCCCATTTACGCGACAGAGGCAGCACTTGCATGCACATGCACGCATCCATATAAAATTACGCGTACATGTATGTGCGTACAGCCGATTTTATAGCATGTGCACATATACGGGCATATGTTAGAAAATGGCCTTATCCATTTGCAAGAGCCGGCATACGCGCATATATGTACGCCCACGCAGCTTTTTAAAAGTTTCCTTCTTAGGTAATAACTTTTAATGAAAGATAACATTTTTTTTCAAATGGTATTGGCTTAGCTAAACTCCAACCAACGTATTTTCACATGACAATTAGGATATTTAACTGATTCTAAGATGATTGTATCATATTTCATTCACAACCTTATTTCACACAGTAATTTACAACTATGATCCTTCTATTTTCTCCACGATAACTTTGAAAATCCTTCCTTCAAAAATGTAGACCAGTATTCTTCTGCGCTTGAGAGAAAAACAGTTGGTATCTTCCAGTATACAAAGAAAGTATCGGGATGTCCTAAGTAGACATGTTGAGTAAAACTGGGGCTACTGAGGCTATCTCAGAAAACAATACTAATGCTTTTAAGGAATTAATATTTTAAAGGAAGTGCTTTTGGCTAGAGAAAAGGACTGAGGAACAGGAAAACCAATGTCCAAATCCTACTTTCCCCACCTTGAACTGGTCAATTTATCTCCACTAAGATCCTCCGAGATCTTGAATATTAATAATTGCCGTGTCACCTTGCGTAATATTTGAAAAACAAGCTAAAAATAAAATAATTATTATTAATATGATAGAAACATCCACAGATATTCTGTACCACTCTCAGAAGAAAATGTTGATAAAAATGTTTTTCCAAAAAGTCTATAAAGTCTGGTGACTATTCCACCCTATTAAATTGTTTTATACAGTTTTCAAACTCTTTGAAGTATGTGATACAAGAAAATTATTTTAACTTGACCATGCTTTGAGTCTTCAGCTGACTGTACTTGCCATGCATTTGTGATAATATAACTGTCTGAAGACATTCTACACACTTTTTGAATGGTCATGTGGTATACCTGGCTTATATCTATTAGGGATGTGAATCGTGTGCCCTATCGTCTTAACGATTGAAATCGTCAGGCAGGAGAAGAAAATCGTGTTTGGCACGATTTTTTAGTTAAAAAATCGTTTTTTCCGATTAGTGCGCACTAACAGAAAATGATACAATTTGACACTTTTCAGGTCAGTTAAGGTCAGTTTAGGAATGAATATGTATTCCTATTGGCTGCCCTCTTATTTATTCATGTTACCAAGGTTCCCACTGACAATATATGGGGGATGGGAAATGGAAACAGTTGGTAGCTTGACAAAAAAAGTAATGTGATCAGTCAATGTGACTAGAACTTGTGCCCTAACCCTGATACCAGGGGTGTTGTGATCTTCCTGCACACAGTGCCCTAACCCTGACACCAGGGGTGTTGTGATCTTCCTGTACACAGTGCCCTATCCCTATTAATACCAGGAGTGTTGTGATCTTCCTGCACACAGTGCCCTAACCCTGATACCAGGGGTGTTGTGATCTTCCTGCACACAGTGCCCTATCCCTATTAATACCAGGAGTGTTGTGATCTTCCTGCACACAGTGCCCTATCCCTATTAATACCAGGAGTGTTGTGATCTTCCTGCACACAGTGCCCTAACCCTGACACCAGGGGTGTTGTGATCTTCCTGCACAGTGCCCTAACCCTGACACCAGGGGTGTTGTGATCTTCCTGCATGCAGTGCCCTATCCCGCCTGCATTACTAGTAAGAGGCTGGCTTCACAGACAGGAGGGAGCTGCCTGACCCTCACTCCTCCCTTCCCCCATGTTCCAGCCAGTGAATGGTGTGTGGGTGAGGGGGGGGAGGATGGTGAAGGCTGAGACAGCTCCCTCCCTGCATTACTAGTGAGAGGCTGGCTTCACAGACAGGGGGGAGCTGCCTGACCCTCACTCCTCCCTTCCCCCAAGTCCCAGCAAGTGAATGGTGTGTGGGTGAGGGGGGGGGGGGGGAGGAGGATGGTGAAGGGTGAGACAGCTCCCTCCCTGCATTACTAGTGAGAGGCTGGCTTCACAGACAGGAGGGAGCTGCCTGACCCTCACTCCTCCCTTCCCCCATGTCCCAGCTAGTGAATGGTGTGTGGGTGAGGGGGGGGGAGGAAGGTGAAGGCTGAGACAGCTCCCTCCCTGCATTACTAGTGAGAGGCTGGCTTCACAGACAGGAGGGAGCTGCCTGACCCTCACTCCTCCCTTCCCCCATGTCCCAGCCAGTGAATGGTGTGTGGGTGACCCTCACTCCTCCGGGGTGTTGTGATCTTCCTGCACACAGTGCCCTATCCATGATACCAGGAGTGTTGTGATCTTCCTGCACACAGTGCCCTATCCCTATTAATACCAGGAGTGTTGTGATCTTCCTGCACACAGTGCCCTATCCCTATTAATACCAGGAGTGTTGTGATCTTCCTGCACACAGTGCCCTATCCCTGATACCAGGGGTGTTGTGATCTTCCTGCACACAGTGCCCTATCCCTATTAATACCAGGAGTGTTGTGATCTTCCTGCACACAGTGCCCTAACCCTGATACCAGGGGTGTTGTGATCTTCCTGCATGCAGTGCCCTATCCCTATTAATACCAGGAGTGTTGTGATCTTCCTGCACACAGTGCCCTATCCCTATTACCAGGGGTGTTGTGATCTTCCTGCACACAGTGCCCTATTCCTGATACCAAGGGTGTTGTGATCTTCCTGCATGCAGTGCCCTGGTATCAGGGCAGGGATATGGCCCAGAAGAAAGATCTTGGGTACACACATCTGACCTCCATGCACCTCGCCTTTTGAAAACATTTCTTGCTAAGCAACACAAGGGGCTATCTAAAGGACATCCTTGAAGGGGGGAGGGGGTGAAACTGTGAGGATCCATTGCCAATTACTCCTCCGGCCTGCAGGTGGTGCTGAGAACCACTTGAACTGTCTGTCTAGTCTTCCCAGCTCTGTATTTCTCATTTCCCTCCAGTGACCATCTTGTTTCCTGTATAAGCCTGTACTTATACTCAGGCCTAGATTTGCCAATAGGCACACTAGGCCTGTACTTAGGGTGGCAAATATCTGGGGGGCAGCAGGCCAACTGAAGACTTGCAAACTCCCATCTCTGCTGAATCTCACAAGAACAGGAGGGGAGTGAGGCTGGAAGGAACAGAGCAAAGAAAAACTCTTCTACTTCTTATTCCTGCTGCCCTGCACTCCCCCACTCACTGTAACTTCAGAGTAAAAAAAAAAAGCTACTCTGCTCTATAATCTAGCCCTCATATCTCCATGTAATTCAGAGTCATAAAGAGAGGAGGTAAGCATGAAGCAGGGAGAGAAGAGCAAAGAAGACTATGCCTTAGATCTTCTGCTCTGTTCCTTGTCCAGGGAAAGGGAGAAGGTGATAGCACCACTAGTGCCTAGGGGCAGCAAAATCCTAAATCCATCACTGCTTATACTGATGTAGTTTCAGAAGTCAGTTGCCAGAGCTTGATCCTTCCAGTCCTCATATTCTGGCTCCACTTCTGATTCCTGAAGACTTCAACTTCATCAGAATCTACATCCAGTACTCCTGTTGTACTCTTTCCTTTCCTCCTGGATTTCTGGTTAGTGCCTGCTCCTAGTTCTGTGTCCAACCTCTTGTTTCTTAGCCATATTGGGCTACCCTTGTTTCTCGCTGACCGGAAGGTTCAACCTAAAGGGAAGATGACTGGAGTAGGCAGAAGTACAGCTACCAACAGTGGCTGGGATTAGACTCTCCTGGGACTAGGTCACTTATTTCTGGGACAACCCACAGACTAAAAATGTTACAGTTTTGAACAGTTAAACCTGTTCCAGGTGTGGGCATGTTTTCTGATATCTCCACCACCAAGGATCATCTAGATCCAAAGGATTCAGAGGATGAGCTACACTGACTGAAACATCTGGAACTGGAGGAATGCAGCTTATTCCTTTGCCTATGCTTTTGTTTGACATTTAGTGCCTCATACAAGCTATCAACATGAAATTATCTATAATTCAACCTATGTCACCATTGTTGGACATAAGTCACTTATGTTTCCCACCTGCACATCCAATTCCCTTGTCTGCTGCCTTCTCTGTGGAATGAACTGATAGGTCCACTGGGGGCCTATGTGGAACACCCTCTCGTGGCATCCCAAATCAGGACCTGTGCAGACCCTGCCCTTGTTTGCCTGTGCAGGGCAATATCCACTTGCTTAACTCTGACTGTTGCACCTACATCCAGGAATGTTGTCACTGCTAACACCAAACTAGCCTTTCAAATGGCCAATCATGTGAGGAAGGGCCTTGAAGAATAAAAGGCTCATGGCACTTCCAAAGGTTCAACCATGTAATGAAGAACCTTGAGAAATCACAAGGCTCATGGTGTTGGGCCCACTAAAGATCCATGGGGGCTATATAGGGGAACTGGCCTCAATAAACCTCCAAGCAAAGGCCTGCTGGGTAATGGTCCAAGCTAGATCCATGAGGAGGAGGGCATGCACTGGAGGGTTGCCTCATGTGTACACTAGCTGCATAATGGGAGGGTACACCTCATTCAATGATGGTCGCAAAGCTATAAGCATAAAGCCATCAGCATGTTGCCTGGCAGTAACTGGCAAACTTGAGCCTAGGCCCCTTTCCAACCTCTGCTAGAGTTCACACCTGGCTGCCCTGTTCCCCTACCCCTCATATCCACACAGCTACCTTCATTACTGAGTCCATTCCTCCAGTGGCCTGGATCTGCAGGGGCACAGGATTCAGCCCTACTTCCTTCCCTGAAACCCCCATCCCTGCCCCGCTTACCTGTCTTACCAGAAGATGCAGGGGCAACCTGGACTTCTGGTTTCTGAATAGATAATCCTTGTCCCCCATCTGCTATAGCTTCAGCCTCCCTCCAACCAGATGAATGGCAGGCTGGGGCTCCTGGATTGGAAACATGGTGCATGGTTGTCTTCTTTCCTAAGCCTCTGCCTTGCTGTCAACATAGATTACTATTTAGGGAGTCAAACAACGAAGGGATAAGGTCTCAGTCCTCACAGAACTGAAGCTGTGGAAGTGGTATGAAGGAAGGAAGAAAAAAAGGAACCAGAATCCAGCTGTGCATCTTTAAATCCCCATACTACCCAGATGAGTTCCCCACCACAACCCAATTCCAACTTTTAACTGGCCAATGATTAGCTTTATCCTTTCTGGGGGCAGAAAAGGCGGGGCGGCTCCCTTCTTCTGTCCTGATATGCTTGTTAGCTCGTAGTCGCAGGGGTAGAGGAGGGAGATGGAGAGCCTGGGATAATGGAAAAAGGATGGAGGAGGGCACTGATGTCATAAGGCCGCAAGGGGCAGTGTCATCAGAAGCTATGCCTGTCCATTGCATTGATTAGCTTTTTACCTCTTCCATATTTCTAGGACTTAGGCGCAAGAGTGCATATATCCAGTAAATGCAGCTTTTGGAAGCTCTAATAAAGGCATATAATAAACATCATTAATTCAAGATTACTGGTCTGTGATTTAGTTTTCTTTCAGATGTAAAACAATTTTAAGGATTGCTCAAGGTAATAACTTGTTTTATGACTTAATTGTGATGGTACAGAAAATTATATTAAAACAACAACAATGTTGTCATCTTATTAAGCATTGCCCATTTTTTGCAATTTAAATATTTACATAATGCATTCAGTACCTTTGCATATTTTATATCAACAAAGAACATTATTTATACATTAATAATATCTTTTATTTCTACACAGTTTGTTTAATAAATGAGTGGAAGCTAGAAGCAATATTTACTTTTTTCATTATTTTTAATAAATATTTATTTTAAATAATATATGTATAAGTTTACTTTGTTTGTGCTTTGAATATTGTATTTTCCCATGAAAAGCAGGATAGAACAGTATTTCAACCATATACGGCCAGTCATTTCATTAGGTGACATTTATATGATTATATTATGTTTTTGATATGATTTTGACTATAAAGAAGTACAATAACTCATAAGTATATTTTCCTCATATGTGGAAGCTGAGTTTATTGTCAATTATTTTACTTGTATATAAATTATTTTCACTTTTTTTATTTTGCAAAATGCATAAAATGATATATGATGCAGTTCATTTTTCAAAAGAACCACAGTATCAGGTTAAATGCATTGTACCTCATTTATCTTGCAATGTGTTGACAATGTGTCTACAGTATCGCATTGAATGGGATTTTATGAGTCTTGCATGGAGTGCAGAGACACATGGCCATACATTCTAAAAGAGGGCACGACTGATGCAAAACAGGCAATGAATTACCCTACTTCTTGATTTTTTAGTACAAAATGGCATTTACAGCATTAAAAATTGAAAAATTGAGTTTAGGGAGAAAAGAAGCAGAGGCAGGGACATCCACAGAAGGAGATTCAGGGACCGAAACTCAGAAAATCATTGTTGCAAGGAAAGGGGGAGATGCAGGGAATCTCAGATTGGATAGAAGGGATATTTGAGACTCTGAAATGAGGGCATATGGGGCTCCAAGATTTGGTGGGTGGGTAGGGAAGGAGGAGGAAATGGGGGCATAGGGGACCCATACATTTCTCAAATTTGGAGGGATGAAGTGGGGACTCTCAGATTGGGTAGGGTGACAACACGGACTGAATGAAGAAGGAAGGTGGAGATGTATAAGAAGAATAAGAATAGGACTCCTAGATTTGGTGGATGGGTAGGAGGAGGAACAGAGAGCAAGACTTTGCAAATTGTGTAATGAGAGGGGGGTGGAGGTTAGGTGTGAATAAGTAGTATAATCTAGGTATAGGGAGGACAGAATGTGATGAAAGGGGAACATCAATGTCAAAGTCATATGTAATGAGGAGAGATAAGACATGCAAATGGACAGGTGACCCTGGAAAAGGACATAGGAGAAGACAGAGGAAGGAGAAAGAAACAGGGACAACATGATTAGAAACTAAAAAGGTGCAGACAAGAAAGGTAGCAAACAGCATTTTTTTTTCAGTCTGGTCATTGGAATATATCAATTTTGAGGATATGCAATTCTGATATCATGAAAAATGTGCTCAGTACAGGAAGAAATGCATTTCTGTTTCTGTTTCTCTAAAATTGCACTGAATGAAGAGACCAGCTTCTAGAAATTTCCATTTGTTTTTCTCTCCATTTCTGATTTTAAATTTAAAGAATCACCTCAACTAAAAGATTCCAAATAAACCCCATAAACTGAAAAGTAAGTTGTTAATGCAAACAAAAAGCACACATTGAAATGTCTGTATGCCAATGCCAGAAGTCTAAGAAATAAGATGGGAGAGTTAGTGAATGATGCGATAGACATAATTGGCCTCTCAGAAACCTGGTGTAAGGAGGATAACCAATGGGACAGTGATATATCAGGGTACAAATTATATCACAATGATAGGGAGCATCAATTTGGTGGTGGGGGGATAGTGCTTTGTGACTAGGAGGGCATAGAATTAAACAGAATAGAGATCATACAAGAGACTACATGCAGGGTAGAATCTAAGGGCCAGATTTTAAGTGATACACATGGGCATAAATTTGTGCGTGCACAAATGTACGCCCGATTTTATAACATGCACGCGCAGCCACGCACATGTTATAACATCCGAGGTCGGCACGCGCCGAGCCCTAGGGGAGCCCCAAAGGCTTTTCCCATTCCCTCCCCCACCTACCTTTCCCTCTCTTCTCCTACCTAACCCACCCCTCAGCCCTACCTAACCCCCCCCTCACCAATGTTTTACAATTTGTGCCTGCCTCTGTGCAGGCGTAGGTTGCGCGCGCTGGCCAAGTGCCGGCACGTGATCCCCCACCCTAGCAGCCCTATGAAGGCCTCTGGCCATGCCCCCGCCCCGGACCATCCACACTCCACCTCTTTTTTCAAGCCCCAGGACATACACGCGTCCCAGGGCTTGTGCGTGTCACCGGGCCTATGCAAAATAGGCTCGGCATGCGTAACTCCCCTACACAGATAAATCCCGCTGGATTTACACGCATAGGGCTTTTAAAAACTGCCCCTATATGGGTAGAAATCTTGTGTATGTTGGATAAAGTATAGTGGTAGGAGTATACTACCATCCAGCTGGCCAAAATGAGACGAATGATGAAATGCTAAGAAAAATCAAGGATGCTAACTGTAGTTATAATGGGAAATTTCAATTACCACAACATTGACTGGGTAATTGTAACATCAGGACATACTAGAGATGTAAAGTTCCTGGATGGAATAAATGACTGCTTCATGGAGCAATTGGTTCAGGAACCAATGAGAGATGGAGCTATTTTAGATCTAACTCTTAGTGGAATGCAGGATTTGGTGAGAGAGGTAATGGTGGAGGGGCCACTTGGCAATAGTGATCCTAACATCATAAAATTTGAACTAATGACTGGAAGGGGGACAATATGTAAAGCTACAGCTCTAACACAAAATTTTCAAAAGGGAAATGTTGATAAAATAAGGAAAATAGAAAAAAAACCTGATAGGTGTAGCTGCAAAGGTTAAACATTTAAAAAAGGTGCAGACATTGTTAAAAAATACCATCTTAGAAGCACAGTTCAGATATATTCCACACATTTAGGTGGAAGGAAGACCAAACAGGTACCGACATGGTTAAAAGGTTAGGTGAAAGAGGCTATTTTAGCCAAGAAAAATCCTTCAAAAATTGAAAGATGGATCCAGCTGAAGAAACAGGAAAAAGCATAAGCATTGTCTAATTAAGTGTAAAAGATTGATAAGATGACTATGAGAAAATTTGAAAAGATATTTATCATAGAGGCAAAAACACATAATAGAAACTCTAAAAACATATATCTGAAGCAGGAAACCTGCAAGGGAATCGGTTGGATTGAGGGGTTAAAGAGACTCTTAGTGAAGATAAAGTCATCATGGAAAGGCTAAATTAATTATTTTCTTTTGTGTTTACTAATGAGGATGTTGGGGAGATACCGGTTCCAGAGATGGTTTTCAAGAGTGATGAGTCAGATGAACTGAATCAAATCACTGAACCTGAAAGATGTAGTAGGCCAGATTGACAAACTAGAGTAGCAAATCACCTGGACTAGATGGAATGCATCCCAGGGTTCTAAAAGAACTAAAAAATGAAATTTCAGATCTGCAAGTAAAAATTTGTAACCTATCATTAAAATTGTCCATTGTACCTGAAGACTGCATAGTGGCCAATGCAACCCCAATATTTAAAAAGGGTTCCAGGGGGTGATCTAGGAAACTATAGACTGGTGAGTGTGATGTCATTGTCAGGAAAAATAGTGGAAACTATTCTAAAGATCAAAATCACAGAACATATAGAAACATACCATTTAATGAAACACAGCCAGCATGGATTTACCCAAGGAGACGTACATTTTTTTAAGGGATTAATAAACATAGATTCGAAGAACTGGTAGATGTAGGTTATTTTGATTTTCAGAAGGCATTTGACAATGTCCCTCATGAGAGGCTTCTAAGAAAACTAAAATGTCATTGGATAGGAGGTGATTTCCTTTTGTGGATTGCAAACTGGTTAAAAGACAGGAAACAGAGAGTAGGATTAAATGGTCAGTTTTTGCAATGAAAAAGGTAAACATTGGAGTGCCTCAGGGATCTGTACTTAGACCAGTGCTTCTCAATATATTTATAAATGATCTGGAAAAGGATATGTGAGGTGACAAAACTTTGCAGATGACACAAAATTATTCAGAGTAATTAAATCACGTGCGAGATGTGATAAATTGCAGGAGGTCCTTGCAAGACTGGAAGATTGGGCATCCAAATGGCAGATGAAATTTAATGTGGACAAGGGCAAGGTGATGGATATAGGGAAAAATAACCCTGTATTAGGAGCTATCACCCAGGGTAAAGATCTATGCATCATAGTGGATAATACATTGAAATTGTCTGTTCATTGTGCTGCAATGTTCAAAAAGAGACTGCACCTTGAGTACAGTGTGCACAATTCTGGTCGCCACATCTCAAAACAGATATAGTTACACTGGAATAGGTACAGAAAAGAGTGACCAAAATGATAAGGGGAATGGAACAGCTCCCCTATGAGGAAAGGCTAAAGAGGTTAGGGCTGTTCAGCTTGGAGAGGAGATGGCTGAGCGGTAATATAGTAGAGGTTTATATAATCATGAGAGGTCTAGAACGGACAAATGTGAATTGGTTATTTATTCTTTCGGTTAATAGAAGAACTAGGAGGCACTCCATGAAGTTAGCAAGCAGCACATTTACAACAAATCAGAGAAAATTATTTTCTACTCAATGCTCTATTAAGCTCTGGAATTTGTTGCCAGGGGATGTGGTTAGGGGCAGTTATTGTAGCTGGGTTTTAAAACAGGTTTGGATAAATTCCTGGAGGAAAAGTTCATTCACTACTATTAATCAAGTTGATTTAGGGAATAGCTACTGCTATTACTGGCACAGGATCTTTTTAATGTTTGGGTACTTGCCAGGTACTTTTAACCTGATTGGCCACTGTTGGAAACAGGTTGCTAGGCTTGATTGACCCTTGGTATGACCTAGTATGGCAACGTCTTATGTTCATCTGTAAGAATAATATGCCATACATCAAAATGGTGCCAGCCTTTGATCAGCCATCATCATTTTGGGAAACTGCAGCCGCTTGGCCTGAGTGACTGGAGATTGCTTCTGTTCTGTCCCCTTTAAACTCATAATAGGATAAGAAGTGGTCCTGAAGGGCTGAGTTAAAGTCTGAGAGGGCCTGCAGAGGCTCATGGGAGGGAAGTGGGATGGAGAAGGTAAATCAGAGGAGGCTGTTTCAAATGAATTTATGAAAATGGCAGCACCTAAAATAACATTTTCTTCATTTTTCTTTTCTTTGATTCAAAAATAAAATATAAATGATGACATTTTATTTTACCTATTAGAGTTTTGTAGGTACACACACTAGGGGCCGGATTTTAAAAGGGTTACGCGCATAAGGTACGCGCGTAACCCTTTTAAAACCCCCCCTGCGCGCGCCGAGCCTAATTTGCATAGGCTCAGCGGCGCGCTCAAGCCCCGGGATGCGCGTAAGTCCCAGGGCTTGCCTGGGGGGCGTGTCGGGGCCGTGTCGGGAGTGATGCGGCATTTTCGGGGCGTGTCCGGGGGCGTGTTTACGGCTCGGGGGCATTTTGGGGGCGTGGCCGAGTGCCCCGACACAGCGGCCTATGTCGGGGCCTGCCGCGCCGGCGCACGTAAGTTGCTACTGCCCGGAGGCAGTAGTAACTTTTAAGATAAAGGTAGGGAGGGGGTTTAGATAGGGCTGGGGGGGTGGGTTAGGTAGGGGAAGGGAGGGGAAGGTGCGGGGGGGTAAATGGAAACGGGCAGTGCACGCAGGGCTCAGCATGCGCAAGGTACACAAATGTGCACCCCCTTGCGTGTGCCGACCCCGAATTTTATATGCTACGCGCGTATCTTATAAAATCCGGCGTACTTTTGTTCACGCCTGGTGCGCGAACAAAAGTACGCGCGTGCACTCTTTTTTAAAATGTACCTCCCTGTGTCATAGTGGATAATACATCGAATTCTTCAGCTCAGTGTGCTATGGTGATCAAGAAAGCAAACAGAATGTTAGGAATTATTAGGAAGGGAATGGCAAATAAAATGGAGGATGTCATAATGTCTCTGTATCGCTCCATGGTGAGACCACACCTTGAATACTGTGTACAATTCTGATCGCCACATCTCAAAAAAGATATAGTTGCCCTGGAGAAAGTGCAGAGAAGGGCAACCAAAATGATAAGTGGCATGGAACGGCTCCCCTATGAGGAAAGGCTGAAGTGGTTAGGGCTGTTTTTCAGTTTGGAGAAGAGACGACTGAGGGGGGATATGATAGAGGTCAACAAAATCATGAAAGGACTTGAACAGGTTAATGTAAATCAGTTATTTACTCTCTCAGATAATAAAAGGACTAGGGGGGCACTCCATGAAGTTACGAAGTAGCTCATTTAAAACAAACTGAAGAAAATTATTTTTCACTCAGTGCATATTTAAGTTCTGGAATTCAATGCCAGATAATGTATTTATGGCAGTTAGGGTAACTGGGTTTAAAAAAAATGTTTGGATAAGCTCCTAGAGGAAACATCCATAAACTGCTATTAATCAGTAAGGAATAGTAGCTTGAGATCTATTTAATGTTTACGTACATGTAGGTACCTGTGACTTCGATTGGCCACTGTTGGAAACAGAGTACTGTGCTTGTTGGACCCTTGGTCTGACCCAATATGTGGTGCCTTTCTACAGAGCAGATGGTGCTCTTTTGGTATACAGCTGAGGATAGCAAGAGGATGGGAATGAAGGACACCGGGATACGCTGCAGAGAGCAGCAGTTAGAACCCACAACCAGCAGTGGTACAATTGCAGCAGGGCTCCAAAAAAACAGAATGGGCATAACCTGCACAGAGCAACAGTTACAACCCATAGCATCAGTGGTGCACTTGAATGGGGATAACCCGAATGGCGATGCAGCAGTGCATCTAAACCAGCAGTGTTTTGATTTCACTTGGGCTGTGATTGGGACAGGAATGAAAGGAAGGTTGAGTAATCTCAGCTGAAAGGACTCAAGGTGGGAGTAGGGCTTGGATTTCATTTGGGAATTTTATAGGCGCATCTACCAAAAGAGGATGAATCTCAATCGGGGAGACTGGATGGGCCATTTTTGTCTTTATCTCTCATTAAGGGGCGGATTTTCAGAGCCCTGCTCGCCGGGAAGCCTATTTTACATAGGCCTCCCGGCGCGCGCAGAGCCCCGGGACTCGCGTAAGTCCCGGGGTTCTCGGAGGGGGGCGTGTCGGGGGCGGGCCCGGTCGTCGCGGCGTTTCGGGGGCGTGTCGGCAGCGTTTTGGGGGCGGGTACGGGGGCGTGGCTACAGCCCGGGGGCGTGGCCGCGCCCTCCGTACCCGCCCCCAGGTCGCGGCCCGGCACGCAGGAGGCCCGCTGGCGCGCGGGGATTTACGCCTCCCTCCGGGAGGCGTAAATCCCCCGACAAAGGTAAGGGGGGGTTTAGACAGGGCCGGGCAGGTGGGTTAGGTAGGGGAAGGGAGGGGAAGGTGAGGGGAGGGCAAAGGAAAGTTCCCTCCAAGGCCGCTCCGATTTTGGAGCGGCCTTGGAGGGAACGGGGGTAGGCAGCGGGGCTCGGCGCGTGCCGGCTATACAAAATTCATAGCCTTGCGCGCGCCGATCCAGGATTTTAGTGGATACGCGCGGCTCCGCGCGTATCTACTAAAATCCAGCGTACTTTTGTTTGCGCCTGGAGCGCAAACAAAAGTAGGCTATTCGCGCGCCTTTTAAAATCCGCCCCTAATTGTTTATGTTACTATACAAGTCATTTTCTATTGGAATTTCACCAGCTCAAAAAGAAGATGAAAAGTCTGTGGGAACTTTATAAACCCTGAAAAATGTCAAAGGGAAACTCTACTCCATTTGAAGAATAGATGCAAAGTGGATACAAACTATCTTTGGACTTTGCGCCTAGGTGGGGGGGTTGTTTGAAAATGTTCCCCTTAATGAATATCTTTTGAAGGCTCTGAAAATCATCTTTCATGATTGATGGTATATGGCAAAATTATGAAGATAGTTGGCCTCGGGAATCCAAAAGCAGTAAATCCATGCCAAATTCTTCAATGTTTCATCAATAAAAATCATCAGCAATGTAATACCGAGACCATGGGTGGAGTTAGTAGTCCAGGTCAGAAATATCAACTTTTCAGTCCGTCCAAAAATAAACTTCTTACTTGCCTTGCAGTGCATTTGTTTAAAATGAGTACTTTTCAAATAGTAGGGGCTCTTTACCGAAACAAAAAAAATCTGAATTAAAAAAACAAAAAACAAAAAACAAAACCCAAAATGAAATTCAGCCAAAAAAAAAAAAAGGCCCCAAAAATTGAACCAAAAATATTTTGCCTGCATATATCCCTGTGATATTCTCCATGCTACATGTTGTGAAATACAATTCTGATTTATCAAGAAACATGTTAGCCGTCCAAGATCTACATAGGATGAGAGCAAACGCACAAACAGAAGTCAAGCATATCGAAATGTTTGAAGAAGAAAAAAAACCGAATAGAGTTGTGGGCTGAAAATGAAGATAACCACCCACGTAAAAGCCTGCCAGATGCCCTGTTTCTGCAACTGGAAAGAGCTTTTTACCCAGCGCGCTCTTCTACATTGCAATTTACGTTCTCTCGTCCCTGTGCTCTAGGTGCCTATCTCCCCATGTGTCTGTACCTCGGCAGGCCTCCTTCCTTGCAGAGTGGCTCTGCGTTTTCATTTTGGTTCTGGTACAGAATTCACCTAACATGATTCAATCTCATTTTCCCAGTGGTCCCATTAATATTTTAATTTAATCAGAATTTCAGGAACTTGTTTGCCATCCAGAGCAACTTGGTTACCTGTCAGCCTCCATCAGCTTGTCATATTAGAGGTGATTGTTCCCTGAATGTAATCTACTTTAAATGATTTCATTGGGTAGAGGTCTATAAATCATTTCAGAATGGGTCTGACAGATGAAGGCTTAGGTAAGTAAACAAATCAGGCTTGCTTTACTTTAGGCAGCAATGAATTTGGCTTTATCAACTTCTTATTGATTTTTGTACTCCAAAAGGTCAAAAAAAAATCTCTTTAACATAAAAACATTATTAATATAAGTACAGTATAACAACCATCAATAATTAAGATAAGTCGTAACATTCAATGATGAGGCTGGCTTTATCATTTCGCAGCCCGCATTTCAGTAAAAGCTGTTATGCAGGATGAAATGATGAATACATTTCCAAATGGTTTACTTTACCCTTTCCAATCAAAATAGAAATTAACTGGCTATTAAGCAGTCAGATGTCCCCTTGGACTTGGAGACTACTTTATGTGACTATACAGATGCAGCTAGTATGCTAATGTACACTCAGCTATGTTTGGAAACTCATTTCTGGTCTCTATACACAACGCAGTTTAGGAATTAATTAGAGTACCTGGATCAGCATTGCCAGAAGGAAGCTCTAATAAAGTCACAGCATAGGAAGGGTAATTTTCAAAGACATTTTGATTGGCAAAATGTTGCTTTACCTGCAGAATAGCCTGCTATAAAATTATTCCACCCAATATGCAGGTAAACCATTGCATATATGTTCTGTTTGCACATACATTTACCCAGTGTTTCCAGAGGCAGGATTGGGGAGTAGGTTGTACTTATTTGTATACTTCTGCATTTTCAACGTTCAAAACTGCTCATGCTCACCCATGTATGCATGTATAGAGGTGCATGGAAATTTACCACTGTATTTCATAACCTGCGTGCAAAGGATATGTGCAGGTTGTAAAAAAAACATGTATAGAAAAACCACGAGCCGTACGAGTTTGGACTAATCTGGAAAAGTAATGGTACTTATCTGGATAAGTTCTGATTTATGTGGCTAAGTAGCAACACATAACCAGATAAGTCTGAAAAGTGTTACTTACAGGAACTTGGTGTTTATTTATTTAAAAACTTTTCTATACCGTCGTTTAGTAGTGCACCATCACAACAGTTTACAGATTGGCACATAAATAAGTCTGGTTAGGATTATAAGTTAGCTAGTAGGTGCTAATAAAGTTTCGGTTACATGATTCAAATAATATACGCTATTTGGATTGTGGAATGGAAATTCCATTTATATGAATAATAGGATATCCATATATGAGATATCCTAAGCCAAGGGTCCACCTCCCGGGAGGTGGACCCTTGGCCTAGTGCAGGATTGATAGGCTCCCTGGTCGGACCCAGAGAGCGCCTGCCACCAGGAGGTGGAGCACAAGAGGAGACAGAGGCTCGCTGGAGCTTCACCACTAGCAACCCGGGGTTCCCTTGGGTTGAGTCCTTGGTTACCCGGGCCGCCTGGTCTGAGGTGGGCCTCGCAGGATCTCCTTGATAGGAACTTCAGGCGTGTGCCCACCACAATTAAGGGTGCACGGTCAATACTCGGGCTAGAAGTCCTGGGTGCCTGAGAAGGCCAGAAGAGAGTCTCTGAATGTATAGCAAGGATCAATGTCAGATTCAAGGAAGCGTCCCGGTGTGATCTTCCACTCTCGGGCCACGGCTGTGTTAATAGAAATGGCGCCGGCGCCATTTTGGTTCCTGTCTCCTGATGTCACGAGTGCAGGAAATCGCTCCCGGACCCCCGCTGGACCCCCAGGGACTTTTGGCCAGCTTGGGGGGGCCTCCTGACCCCCACAAGACTTGCCAAAAGTCCAGCGGGGGTCCGGGAGTGACCTCCTGCACTCGTGCCGTATTGCAAAATGGCGCCGGCCGTATGGCCGTATTGCCATTTTGCAATACGGCACGAGTGCAGGAGGTCGCTCCCGGACCCCCGCTGGACTTTTGGCAAGTCTTGTGGGGGTCAGGAGGCCCCCCCAAGCTGGCCAAAAGTCCCTGGGGGTCCAGCGGGGGTCCGGGAGCAATCTCCTGCACTCGTGACGTCAGGGGACAGGAACCAAAATGGCGCCGGCGCTACCTTTGCCCTGTCATATTAACGCAGCCGTGGCCCAAGAGTGGAAGATCACACCGGGACCCCCCCACTGGACCCCAGGTAATTTAAAACATTTTGGGGGGGTTCGGGAGGGTGGGGAATTTATTTTAAAGGGTCGGGGTGGGTTTTAGGGTTGTTTTAGTGTGCCGGTTTTCCCGCCCTCCCCGATTTACAATTTAAACGATTTAAAAAAAAAAACAAAACCGCGACGATCAGATTCCCTCCCCCCCCAGCCAAAATCAATCGTTAAGACGATCGATCGCACGATTCACATCTCTAGTAACCAGTAAACTTTATTTTAACACCCAGACCTAGTCCTGTCTAATTAATGCTACAGCCTCTCACCTCATGAGAAGCACTCAAAGTACAGCACGCATTTTGGTGACCTTCTTTCATCTTCTGGGCCATAAGTGAGAGTTCCCCCCTCCCAAGGATTAAGAGTCAGCATGGGAGTGGATGATTAGCTGGAGCAGTCCCAGAAGATATAAATAAGATTGTGTGTCCTTGGGACTTAATGCACCCCACTAAGAGTTGCAATTAGGAAAAACAATTCCTATTTTTTGCCAAAAGTTTGACAAAATATCTTTGACTTCATGTCTTTACTTCCTCCTGACATCTGCATTTATTTTATTTAGTACATTTCGTTCACCTGCTCATTATTAGACAAGTTACATGTTCAGATTGAATACCTCAAAACGTTTCATAAAACATAATAAATAAGCAATACAAATAAACATCTAATAAAAATGTAATTTGGGCTCTTATGGGTATTTCTAAAACACAATACGCTTCTTCAGGGGCAAACTTGCACATATCACAATAAAAAGAATAATGTGACTGTTGTCTGAAAAAATATAGACAATATATTGTCAGTGATAAAATAAAAATTGTATTCATCTGTAACCAGAAATATCATTCTTTAAATGGACAACCATCGCATATCGAACCATAAAACCATTCTGATTTTTTGCTTTGGCTTAATTCATTAAATATGCACCTGAAGTTTATGGCAGAAATACAGGAGCAAAGAATATCATTCTTAGACATCTGGATTGACAAAGCTTCAAAAGGTTTCTCGACTTCAATGTTTTGAAATCTGTTTGTTATAATATATTATTATATTTCTGTAGTGCACATCTAAGAGCTCTTAAGGAGAATTTATCTGTAAGCCAATTGTTTTCGGCTCCAGAGCCTATGTTAATCACTTGGTGGATCTTCAGACTCAGACAAAATCAATGATGTCTCACTTTTTGGTGCGAGGTTATCTGAAATCTTGTGTACACAAAACCTATCTGTGATCCAAATTTAGTCAATGTGAATGGTTATGTCTTCCATTACAAAGTGATACGTCACTTGTGTTTTACAGTTCCAGATTGCAGGAAGTATGTTCCTCAAACATGCGGAATTGGAGGGTTCTACAAATACATGAGATCTTTAGGGAACCTCCTCGAATTGCATTTACTGAGGGTAATGATTTACATGATATTTTGGTGCACTCTGATTTTTCCAGGAATCAAGGGACAGAACTGACAAACACAACTGGTTTCCACCGACCACATGGGAATTGTTCTATTTGTTCTATATCTATGAATATTAACTCTATTTTGTTCCTTCTGTGGGGTTGATAGTTTTTAAAAAATGTGACAACATGCCTTTCCTAGAGGGTTATCTACATCATTCAATATGTATGTGGATAAGATGAAGTGCATGGTGAAAACCAGGATAGAACATCGTTCAAGCTTGCCCCTTCACCATGAAAATGGACCCTTGGTTTCACATTGTATAGAATTCTCTCACTCTTGAAAATCTTCATTTTTGTGTTATTGATCAACTTTTTCCAGAATGGTGAGGGGGCAATCCTATGTTTACTATGTTTGGAACAACATTGGATTTACAAATTAAGAACAATAACGCCAGGGGAACTCAATTGTGAACTAGATTTCAGTATGTTTCTAGGTTAGTTCCTGAAAATCAACTCTTTATTTTTTGAAGGAGGATTTCTTACTGTCATGGATTGACATCATTACGCTGTTTGAGATGCAATGTTCATCTATTCTGAGAATGGCAATTCCGGCTACAGGAGGATTTCCTACTGTCATGGACTGACATAATTTCACTGGTAGATGCAATCAGCCGTATGCCATCAATAGCCTTCAATTCGCTGACATGTTGATGTCATCATTAGCACCGAGGGTTTGATATTTAATGAAAAAATGCTTTGCCTTCAGTACTGTAAGCAGGTTTAGAGGTGCAGGAATCTGTCTGCTACAAGACACTGCCAGCTGCCCTCCTACCTTACTTGCGATCCTAAGTCAGGAAAATACATCATGTATTCTCCTCAGAAATAGAGTTTTATTTATCAGATTTGGCAGGATATAGCATTCAGAAACTAACAACAATTCCTATTTCTAACCTCCTGGCTACTAAGCACCAGTTTTTCCCTAAGAAAGTTATGTATCCTGGGTGGTAACAGACATGCCATAAACTTTAGCTTGCTTAATATATTAACACTTATGGCTACCTTACTTACCCTTGGTCTGGGCTTCAGGCGAAATCTCTGTTCACCTCTGAAGTAGGCTCCGACTGGAGAGCTGGAGAATGTGGGCAGGGGAGAGGCTTGCTTCCTGGGCTTGGTACTGGCACAGCGGGCAGGCTGTGTGGGAAGGAGACAGGCTTCTGGCTCTGGTACTTTTCGGTTGTCTGGGCTTGCTCTTGCCCCTCATCAGCTCAGACCATCCTACTCTCCACACCTGAGCAGGTACATCATCTCTCTGGTCTCTGGGCCACACCCAGGCTTCTCCCTTCAATAGCAGGGAGTGCTTGTCTGTTTCTGACCAGCCTTTTGCTTGCAGGGATGCTCAGGATTCACTCTCTGGGTTTTCTCCCCTGGTTTGTGCTCTCTTTCTCTCTGTCTTTTATTGTATCCCTTTCTTTTTCAGGGGTCCTTCACTTTCCTTTCTCATCCTTTTTGTTTCAGGGTCACTCCCCCCCCCCCCTCCAGGGGGGTTTGTTGCTTCCCAGCTGATGAATACGCATAATCTCATGCATAACCTCATGGTGGGTGGAGGGTCTTTTTCTGCATTGCAGGTCTTTTCCCCCTTCCACATTACTTCAAGAGGGGTCATTCCACATCTGTCTTGCCAGTATCATCATTTTTCTCTGACCTATGGACTCACCTTGACTCATCCCTGACACTTGCTAAGGAGCTTAAACCATTGCCTCTCTGCTTTGATCCTATTGACACAGTAACATGCAAACAGGCAGATCTGATAGGATATCCTTCAGTGTAACAGGACAAAAGTTCTTCATTTTCTACTGAGGCAGTGCAGTTTTAAAGTTCCTCTGGATAAAAGGTTTTCTTCTTTCTTGCTGTGATAGTGTCTGGGCTTGTCACCACACTGTCCTGTAAGGTTCTTGGCTATTATGATTCATAATTGGTGAATCAGGGGTAAAACATGAGATATCTCCCTACATTTCTCCCTTCTTAAGTGGAATGAGCCATCAATGGATCTTATCTCGCTTAAGCCTAACTTTTGCTACTATGCAGGCCTCAGCTATATGACATGTATGATCAATAATGATGACATCATCAACATGAGGTAGGAATAATGGAACAATAATAATAGTCATAGTGCTTATAAGGAATCATAGCAGTAATAATGATCTTCTTAGTGTTTGGGTACTTGCCAGGTTCTTGTGGCCTGGTTTGGCCTCTGTTGGAAACAGGATGCTGGGCTTGATGGACCCTTGGTCTGACCCAGCATGGCAATTTCTTAGGTTCTTATAGAATGAGAATAGTGTAATGATATAATAGATGATGCAAAAGAACTGTTCCCACTCTACAGTGATCAAACTATCACTAAGTTCTCATATGTTATAATGAGATGGGTTACTTTGCCTCTCTCCCACACCACCTTCTGTATATAGTTAATTAGCTTTGCTCTCCCCTCTTTATTTCCTACCCCCAGTTTTTTTACACCCTTGTTATAATGTAACTTATTTTATTTCTTCAATCTGTGTCTCTTGTTTTTTGGTTACAGTTAACCACTTTGTTCGATGTAAACCGAGTTGATTTGATTTGTATCAAGAAAGTCGGTATATAAAAGCCTTAAATAAATAAAAAAATAAAATATAGATAGGATAATAGTGAATAAAATCATTATAATGAGGAAAGGCAAAATGTATAATGAAAACATTTTATGAATAATAGTAATACAAAATGTATGAGGGTGATAAGAAATAAAGAAATAATGTAGTTCTCATGTGGTGTATGCTGTAGAAATATGAGGTAGAGACATCATCTCAGATGTGCCACCCTCTTTTTCCTAGTCTGGAAAGTGACCAGATATGATCACTGATTATCTGGTACTTCATACGGTTCCAGTGATGGGACTGTGGGAAGTTTTGCAAGCACACAGCTTTACAGAGACCTTTCCCATGTATGTCTCATTACTCTTCTAAAGAGGGCGATTGAAAATATCAGGTAGGCTGCAGTCACCATGGCTAGGGCAGGTAAGGCAGCTAATTCCCTTTTTGTTTTTCGGGATACCTTTTTGGGATGCAATAACTCTTTTGAAATATATTGATTGATTTAGTCAAAACATTTTCATATCATTTTGTTTTGTTTGTTTTCTTTTGATTTCTTTCACTTTGCCCAAATACATGAAAGGAAAGAAAATTCCTAGGGCCCCTTCCCAATCCTTTTCTTCTGCCCGCCATTTTAAAAAAGCAGTATTCAGTGCCTCCTTCCCATCCTCCCATTTTTTTTTTAAACGTCTGTGGAGTCCCAGACCCTCCCGCTGCCTCCACCCAATCTTTGTAAATGAAGGTGGCTCCAGGCCCCTGGGCATCCCTCTCCCACCCCTGATCTCTACTCCAACAACCTCTGCAGGAGTCGTGCCAAGCCAGAAGTAGGAATCTCCACGTGGCATCTAGGGCTGGTCTACTAATGTTATGATAGAGTCTGCACAGTTTTAATTGTAAGGTCCTCAGATGTCTTGAAAAATTAGGGGTAGATTTTCAAACTTGCGTGAGCGCATCCATATGCGCGCACTACCCAGCATGCATACATGGACATGCAATTTTATAACATGCGGGTGGAGGCATGCACATGTTATAAAATTGGGGGTCGGCACGCGCAACAGAGTGCACAATTCTGCACCTTGCGCACACCGAGCCCGTGCCGAGCCGCGCTGCCTTCCCCCATTCCCTCCCCGGCTGCTCCAAAATCAGAGTGGTCTTGAAGGGAACTTCCCTACCCCTACCCCTCACCCCACCTCTTCCCTTCCCCTACCTCCCCCACTCTTTCCCCCCTACCTTTTTCTTTGTTTTTCTTCTGTTCTAAAACTTACTTCAGCCCTGGGGCTGAAGTAAGCTGCGCGCGCCAGCCTACTGCCAGCGCACGATCGCTGGCACAGCGGCAAATAGCCACTGTGCCGAGAGCCCCCCCCCCACCTCCCAGCCCCTCCGGATTTATGTGCGTAACCTTTTGAAAATCCGGCCCTTAATTATTATTCCTAAACAAATAACACACAATTGAGTCCTTTTTATTAAACAGATTGAGGCTGAGAATGTAGAACAAATAGACATCACATTTCACTCTTCCTGTGACTTTTCCAACAAAGTGATTTTTCCACTGCATATGTTTGTGAGTAGGTGGCTGGTATGGAAAGCAAATGCTAAGGCTACAGGGCAAAATGATAGGTATAAATTATCTGAGAACACAAGTATCAGCAATTTGACTTTTTATAAACCTGTAACAATGCCCCCAGAGACATGAGTGTGAATTTCTGTAGATCATTTCATTTCATGGCTTTGGAATTAAGTAAAGGCTGCAGCTCCAGGACTTGACTTTCCCTGTTCATAAATAAGGTTCTACTTTTAATGTCTGAAATATTGTTTTCATGTTTGAAATATGTATTTTCTAATGCTGTTTGAGAAATCTTTAAAGCATAATAGTTGAGTATTGTTGGCATAAAGTTTAATTTGTCATGCTTGAAAAAACACTGTGCATCTTTGGTGTTGAAGTCACAACCCTTTGATAAAGGTTATGTGTTTCAAAGCCACACTTTGCTGTAATCTGATTCAGATTGTTTATTAGTTGATCATGAGTGACAGGATTACAGAACTAAGATTTTCTCGAGATGTAGGTAATTTGTTCCAAAATAAAATGAAAAATTTCTGCATCCCCCTTCCTGCCACACACACAGAGACAGACAGACAGACAGACAGACAGACACACACACACACACACACACACACACGCACACACGAGGAGACCTTTTTCTGATTCCATTAATTGTTTGGCAATGGCCTCTGCTGTTATACTATGGTAGGTTGAGCAGAACTTTGCATTGTGCTCTTCAGTTCATTGTTTATTATATGTTGTCTTAAGAATTTTATGCCTAGGGTAAAGAGAGATTTTTTTTTAACACAGAGTACTCGAAAAACAGAACCCTGTCCAAAACAATAAACAATAGAAACAAAAGATTTGGAAACGAATAGGTAGGGATAGAAGTGTGCCAGTTATGCTTTATATTTATATATATATATATATTTATTTATTTATTTAATGTTTTTTGGGGTTTTTTTTTGCCAAATTATATTAACATATATAGTTTCACTTTTCTTTTGCCCATTTAGGAATGTTATTAATTACCTGCCCTTGGTTTTAAGATTTGATTAAAGAAGAATGCTAGAAAATCTTGCATCACTGCTGGCGTACGTCACGTCAGAAAGTTCGCTTTTCAATTTTGCACATGATTCTAAGTATTCACCTTAAATGGCTTCTTTAGCTCCTCCGGCTTTTGTTGTTCCATAGACAGACAGGAGATCAAACTACAGTGTTTTCATCTAAAACTGATTCCAGTGGTTTTCCTGACATACTGTTATATTGTGAATTAGTCATCAAATATGAGGTGGACAAGACTGATATTTGTTGGCTATGTTTAAAGTTTATCTGTTGCTGTTATACTATGTATTGTTAAGAAATGTATATCAAAATACAGATATGGTAATATAATGAATTAATAGTACGATGTTACAAAGCAAGAAATTCTAGTTTCACAGTCTGGAGTTGAAGAGAAAAAAAATGTGATACCAGGAGTGTCTGGAATTAAAATACCCTTTCAGCTTATGACTATAAGATTCAGGTCAACCATATAGATGATGACTGAAGTTTCCAAGCATGCATTCAGTGATGTTCTAACCAAATTTTACCTCTTTTTAATGGTTTGTGAATCAGGGTTATGGATAGATTTTCAAAACTTACGCAGCACATCCATGTGCATGCGCTACCCAGCGCGCACACATATCCGCGCATTTTTTTTAAATGCCGGGTTGCTGCGCGCAAGGGGGGGGGGTATAGTTTAGCAAATACGTGTGGCGATGCATCGGGGCCTTCCCCAGTTCCCTCCCAGTCCGCTCCAATTAAGGAGCGGACTGGGAGGGAACTTCCCAACTCCCTACCCTAACCTTTCTTCCCCTATCCTGCCCTCCCCTTATCCCTATCCTAACTAGCCCGAATTTTTCTATTTTACCTTTTGCTCTTGCCAAGGAGCAGGAGCAAGTTGCGCGTGCCGGCACCTTGCCGGCGAGCGATCCCCTGGCAGAGCGGCAAATGGCCGCTGTGCGGGGCGCCTCTAGCCCCGCCCGCCCCGGACCACCCCGCCCTGCCCCCCTGGACCGCCCCATTTTCAAAACCTGGGACTTACACGTGTCCCGGGGTTTACGCGTGTGACCGTGCGGTTTGAAAATTGGCTCGGCGCATGCGAGGCTCGGCCACAGGTGTAAACCCCGGGATTTACGCACGCCAGGGTTTGAAAATCTGCCCCTTAGTGTATTTGTATAGCGAATGTTGTTCCTGCTCCCCTACCAAACGATAATCATGGGGTAATCTATAGTATATTTACAAATGTTAGTGCAGAATGCAGAAAATCAGTAAGACTAAATATGATGGAGGGAAGAACAACGCATTGAAAGGAAGACCTTTGTTAAAAATTAGATTGAAGTTTGCAAAATGGCTTTCATGAAGGTTCCAGCTGCTTCTCCCTCTCCAACAGATAGATCTCTCAACTTTTATACCTACATTTTTGATCTGCTTTCTTAACTTCTTACTTTCCTACTGAATTGGAAGTTATAAGAAGTCTTACAAAAAATCGAGTTGAGCTGGCGAAAGGAGGCAGGGCAATTTCAAAAGATTCACATGCATGAGGAAAGGAATTTTCAAGTTTTAGAAGCTTCCACTTTTAAATAATCATTAGTATTATAAAGATCTAACCTCATAACTACTTTGCTTCATTTTAATTTTATTTTGGAAGGCTAAAATATCACTCACTTTACCTCAATACAGCAACAGCTGGAATTGGGCAGGGGAAACACATTGAACATGCTCCTGCTGTGTGGTCAACTCAAAGGCAACAAGTTCAAAACCCTTGTCCACATGTCTGTCAGCACACTGACTAATTTAAATGTTATCCAAATCACATACAAGTAAAAGGGACATTCTAAGAATGCAAAATCCTAAGAGCACCTACAAAATCAGAATCAGCACTATGATATCTGCAAACTAGAAGAGAGAGAGAAAACCAATCATTGAGAAGGGAAGCAATTGGGAAAGGAACATCTTTCATTGATAATTGTGGTCAGAGTCATAAAAGCTATGGGGCAGATTTTAAAAGGTACACGCGCGGCGTACATTTGTGCGCGCTACCTGGCGCGCACAAATGTATGCCAGATTTTATAACATGCGCGCAGCCGCGCGCATGTTATAAAATCAGGGGTCGGTGCGCGCAAGGGGGTGCACACTACGGCACCTTGCGCATGCCAAGCCCTTGGGGAGACGAGCTGGCTTCCCCTGTTCCATACGAGGCCGCTCCGAAATCGGAATCCAAAATCGGAGCGGCCTCGGAGGGAACTTTCCTTCCCCCCCCCCCCCACCTTCCCCCCTCCCTTCCCCTACCTGTTCCGCCCCCCAGCCCGAAAAAAAACCCCTACCTTTGTCTCACAAGTTACGCCTGTCAACTGCTGGCGCGTGATCCCCGGGCCAGGGGCCTTGCAGAGGCCTTTGGCCACCCCCCCCCCCCACACCCCTGGACCGCCCCACCCCCGGACCACCCATTTTTTCAATCCCCGGGACTTACATGCGTTCCGGGGCTTTACGCGCGCCACTGGGCCTTTTGAAAGCGCGTAACCCTTTGAAAATCTTCCCCTATGACATTTGTAAATGACTAATTAATAAGCAAATTACAAAAAAGACAGGTAGCAAGCAGTACACATAAAAAATATACTGAAAATAGATTTGATTAGAAACCAGCTAGATCTTAGTGAAAGAACAAAATGTCTGAGGGCTGATGATGATGATTAATATGTAATATATAAGTGAACCTATGTTTATGGACATATCTAGGGGCAAAGTGGAATATATTAGTAAAGCATCTATGGTAGCATCACCTCTTAAATGTTATTTTATTTTCAGATCCTGGAGAATATTTTACTTTTTGCCAAGACAGTTGCTATTTTATTTACTTCTACTATCAATGTTCCAGACAACAAAAAGTATTTGGGTGAATTAAGTCCTTTGTGATCAGAAGCCTCCATGGATGTAGAACATTAAGGAATTTGATGTTTTCCAGAAGATATAAAATTCAGTTGTATGCATAGCCAAATATAATATATTTTATTTCCACATTCCTTCCATATATACCCAAAGATCTTTGTATAAGATATTTACTCAGGGGCCCATGCATTTAACCTTATCATTAATGCTAAGGCTTTTTAACATGCAGAAATATATTATGCTATGCTCTAACGGGTAGATTTTATAAATTTACGCGAGCACGTAGTTTTGTTCGCGCACCAGGCGCAAACAAAAGTACGCTGGATTTTATAAGATACGTGCGTAGCCGCGCATATCTTATAAAATCCGGGATCAGCGCGCGCAAGGGGGTGCACATTTGTGCAACTTGCGCGCGCCGAAACCGGCGCGCGCTGCCCATTCCCTCCGAGGCACGCAAGTTGCACAAATGTGCACCCCCTTCTGCGCGCCTACCCCGGATTTTATAAGATATGCGCGGCTACGCACGTATCTTATAAAATCCAGCGTACTTTTGTTTGCGCCTGGTGCGCGAACAAAACTACGTGCTCGCGTAAATTTATAAAATTTACCCGTTAGAGCATAGCATAGTATATTTCTGCATGTTAAAAATCCAGCAGAGGGAACTTTCTTTCCACCACCCCCTCCCGCACCTTCCCCTCCCTTCCCCTACCTAACCTATCCTCCCGGCCCTATCTAAACCCCCCCTACCTTTGTTGGCAGATTTACGCCTGCCGAAAGCAGGTGTAAATCTGCGCGTGCCAATAGGCTGCTGGCGCGCCATCACCCGACCCGGGGGCTGGTCCGGAAGCCTCGACCACACCCCCGGGCCGGCGCCATGCCGCCGGTCCCGCCCCAAACCGCCCCTGACCCCGGACACGCCCCCGGACATCCCCACTCCCCACCCCTTTTACGATGCCCCGGGACTTACGCGCATCCCGGGGCTATGCGTGCGCCGGCGGCCTATGCAAAATAGGCATGCCGGCGCGCGAGTGCCCTGCAGGCATAAATCCAGCCGGATTTACGCGCGCAGGGCTTTTAAAATCCGGCCCTAGGGCAGTGGTCCCCAACCCTGTCCTGGGGGCCCACCAGCCAGTCGGGTTTTCAGGTTGTCCACAATGAATATGCATGAGAGAAAATTTGCATGTTATGGAGGCAGTGCATGCAAATTTTCTCCCCTGCATATTCATTGTGGATATCCTGAGAACCTGACCGGCTGGTGGGCCCCCAGGACACGGTTGGGGACCACTGCTCTTAGGGGTATATTTTAAAACATTGTGGGGCAAATGTTTAAACTTACGCGAGGGCACAGATTTGTTCGCAAAACTTTGCGCGAACAAATCTTCGCTCGATTTTATAACGTGCGCGCGCTGCCGCGCACGTTATAAAATCCAGTGTCAGCGCACGCAGGTGGGGTGCACAATTGTGCAACCAGCGCGCGCTGAGCCGAACAGCCTGCCTCCGTTCCCTCCGAGGCCGCTCCGAAATCAGAGCGGCCATGGAGGGAACTTTTTTTTTTGTCCCCTCCACCTTTCCCTCCCTTCCCCTATCTAACCCACCCTCCAGCCTTAATTAAATCCCCCCGCACCTTATTTCGTGGAGTTACGCCTGCCTCTGGCAGCATAACTTGTGCGCGCCACTGAAGCACTCGGCCCCGCCCCCGGACCGCCGTCATGCCTCCGGACACGCCCCTGGCTAACCTCTTATTCGAAGCCCCGGGACTTACGCACGTCCCGGGGCGTGCGCTCGCCGCCGAGCTTATGCAAGATAGGCTCGGCGCGCACGGGGGGAGGCAGGGGGAGGTTCTTGGGGGTTGTGCGTGTATCTTATGCACGCAACCCTTCGAAAATCTACCCATGTGCATGCTACCCAGCACGCACAAATGGACGCACAAGTTTATAACATGCACGCATGTTATAAAATGACAGGTCAGCGCATGCAATGGGGGAAGATATTTGCATTACGCACGGTGATGCATCGGGGCTTTCCTCAGTTCCCAACCCCCTAGCCTTACCGCACTTCCCCCTTCCCCTATCCTGCCCTCCCCCTATCTCAACCTAAATCCCCCCAAAATCCTTAACTTACTATTTGCACCTGCTTCTGAGCAGGAGCAAGTTGCGTGCCGGCACTCTGCCGGCACGCGATCCCCCGGCACAGCGGCAAATGGGCTGCCCCGCCCTCCGGACCGCCCCTTTTACTAACCCCAGGACTTACACACATCCCGGGGGTTTACGTGTGTGGCCGGGCCTTTGAAAATTGGCCCTGCGCGCGTAAGGCCACCTACACGCGTAAACCCCCGGGTTGTACACCCGTAGGTGATTTAAAATCTGGCCCTAAAGATCTAGCACACTAAACTGCTACAAAAAGATATTAGTGCATGCACATAAAAGTTAGCACCTGCACACATCTAAATGAAATACATCAGAAGCAAATGAGGTTTCAGCAGGCACATGGGAAATAGCGTAGTATGTTTTCAACATGTTCTTTAGCGTATGCATGTTGTCCTAAAAGGCTCTGAAAAGCAAATTTTCTTAGCTTATATATTACCTGAAAGCAAACAGGATGCATTGTGCATTACTGATGGAAGAGAAGAGGCTATTAGAGCAGGAGATGTGGGAGGAGAAGATGAAAGTGAGAGACACAGACACAGGAGGAGGCCAGACAGAAGAGATACCAACCTGTACTTGATCTCTAAGAGGTGTTTATTCATTTACATAGAAACATAGAAATGATGGCAGAAAAGGACTATCCAATCTGCCCAGTAAGCTTATGGTAATGTCCACTGCACCTTCAGGTTTCCCCATGCTTACCAGTTTCCCACACTGTAAGTCAGGGCCCTTGTTGTTCGCTGTATGAATCCCCCCTTTTTCCCCTGCCATTGAAGAAGAGAGCAACGATGAAGTGGCATCAGTATCAATAATTATTGGCTAAATGAAAGTTTGGGTACTTATCCAGCCAAATTCTAGCCAGAAAATAAATTATCCAGCTGAAATTTAGCTGGATAAGTTAGGGGCATTCTATGGGGGCTAACTCTGATATTCAGACATAGTTGGATGACTTATCTGGCTAACTGTGGTCGGCCCGTAGTACTCTCCTAAAGTTAGCCAGGTAAACATCTGGCTAACTTTAACATAACCCGGTATATTCAGTGTTGTGGCTGCACCACTGATTATACAGGCAAGTTTATCCAGCTAACTAGCCAAGCAGCACAGCGCGGCTGAATATGGACCTCTTAAAAAGCAAGTCCATATCTACACAAGTACAATTTTAATCAAAAGATTAGATGACAATAGTGTGTAAAACATAAATTTCAGTCAAATGGCATAAATGTGCTGAAACATTGCACTGCATGTGTTTTATGTCCGGCATGGTCTCAGATGACACAGACTTTCTGCCTGAGAGGTGTTGCAGTGGAGACAAAGCAGCAGCAAGTAAGACATAAGTCCCCTCATAGAAGGCATTGAGTGGGAACTAGGAAGGAAGCTCACAAAGCAGCCTTGTTCCACACGTAGGACAAAGTAGCCTGAGAGCTTAGCAGGAACAATTTCTGATGGTGCTGGGAACAGAGTCGGAGAGAGGTTTGCCCTCTTTCCTTTCCTTACTGTAAGTCAGGGCCCTTGTTGGTCGCTGAATGAATCCCCCCTTTTTTCCCCCCTGCCGTTGAAGCAGGGAGCAACGATGAAGTTGCATCAACAGTATCAAGAGTTATTGGCTAAACGAAAGTTTGGGTAATTAACCAGCCAAATTCTAGCCAGAAAATAAATTATCCAGCTGAAATTTAGCTGGATGAGTTAGGGGCATTCCAGGGAAAAGAAACGAGGGAAAAATATGCCTGCAGTGAGGGATGGAGTCTGGTCAGCTATTGAAGTCATGGCCATTGCTCAGGTTGAGCATGCACCCTCGGGCCTTTGTGCATAGCCCACTACTTTTTAAACAAACTAGCCAGCATGCATGCTACGTTTTAATGCATAGGCCCCAAGTATTTGAGCCCACCTTTGCAGCTCAAGTGATTTTTGCAATGTAACTCAGCACAGATGCAGTGAATGTCATTTCATCGGAGCACACAGCAGTATTTGGGTAGAGAATGGATGGGGGTAATCATCTGGTGGTGTGCCTTACTGCCTTTAAGTATTTGCCTGAAGGAAAAAAAAAAATCAAAGGAGTTAATTCTGTGTAATCTACGCAGTCACATTCAGGAGGTCATATCTGGAATAATAGCAATCATTGAAACCAGCCTAATTCATGCATATTCACCGGTTCACACTTCGCAGTTAAAAATGTAATTACACATGAGCAACTTCTTAAGTTCAGTAAAATAAAAATATGCTGCTATATTCTTGTGAAGTTGTGCCGCATAGCTGCTCGGCTATTTTCATCTCTGTGAAAGCACTGTATGTTTTTCTTCTTCTGTGCATTCTAGATATTTTTCTTATTTCTGTGGTGTCAGCAAGCATAAAAAGAGGTTTGACCACTTCTAATTGTAGTCCATATGGAAAAATCCGTGTTTAAGTGGGCCAGGCAGCAAAGAAAATGTTGGATTATGGGCACTTTTCGTCAGAGCTAGTTTCCTGTCCACTTAACAAAATTATTCGCAATAAGCCATGGGAGAAATTTATATCAACAAGGCCACGCAATGCAATTTCTCCGCCCCTGCTATGAGTGGGGTGGAGGGGGGAAAAGTTTTACTTTATCTTGCTTTTTTTGGTAAAAATCAAATGGAATGGAATTGTTAAAATAAATTACAAAATCTTTGAAGTGAAAGCTCTTTTGCTCAGAAGTATACATATGGTAAAGGGATGTGCGTTTTATTTTTTTTTTTTAATTACGGCTAATTAGTTTTGTTTTAATCACCCCACACAACTAATGCCTCCTTCTTACATAATTTATGGCATGGAGGGGCCCAGTGTCAGAAATCAAATGTTGTAAATTAAAAATAACAAGTTTGAGACTAGTGATTCAATTAAAACCCTGGAAAAACATTGTATTATGCATAATTGAGAGCTTGTATGCAGAGATGCATGTCATGCTTGTCAGCTTGGATGGGAGTATTGGATTGGAGCCGTCAAGAGCATTTAAATCAAGTCAGTAAAAAAATTAGAAAACAAAGATGATATTTATTATTAACTTTCACTGTTTCAAAATAAAATAGGGTAGTAGCTAAACTGGATGTTTAGATGACAAGGCTTTATTTATAGAGAAAGTTATAAAACTTCGCAGTAACTGTGACGGCTTGGCATGGATTTAAACAAAACCGTTCTGCATGAGACTGAGCCCCGTTTTCTTAACACAGTTAATAATGCATCTCTAATAACACTGAGCAGTTCTGCAAGCAGAAGTTGCTTTAAACATATGACAAGAAGCTGCGGATGCTATGTGAGTCCTCTTGGCTATGTAGAATCAAGGATCAACAAACATAATCTATCAATATCTGTGTCTGGTATGTAGGAATCAATTTAACTGTTTAGGGACTTGTAAGGAGACTGAGGAGGTATATAGCTATTTGGACGGGTTGGTTAATAAAAAATACTGTATTTTTTTCTATTTAAATCTGGAGCCAAGGTTGTGTAGGAGGCTAAGTAGGGGTAAATAAGATGCAAATGAGAGTTTTTGTTAAGGCCTACCTTGCTTTGAACCATGGAATGTGTTTGCTGCTTCACTGCCCTACGCATCAGTTTGATAATCTCCTATGGGACATTCAAAGTCACTCAGGTGACATTGGTCAGCTGTACAAAATAGCAGGGAAGCCAAGCTGAATAGGCAAAGGGCCATGATTTCAGCACAATCTGAAAAATAAGACGTCATAAACACCCACCCGCACTGCTCTGATCAAGAATGTATGTCAGTATTCAGAAAGATTATGATCCTATATGCAAACAAATGGATACATCTGAAGGCCAGCGAGTGATTTTTGTCACTCACCCTTCTTGCACCTTCTCTAAGAACTGTTTAATGCCGAAGAGTGCAAGAGGGCCTGACAACTGTGCCTAGGCAGCACAAGCAGACCTGGTCCTTGAAATACTAGTAATGTATAGGGATGTGAAATCATGTCAAATAACATATACAATGTCAACAACAGTGTCTATATTATTTCGGATTGTTTTTAAAAAGAAAAGATTGAAAAAACACAGGAAGAATAACTTTCAAACGACTGTATGGCAGAATATATATACCCACACACACACACAAATGGTTGAAAATAGATCTACGCAAGTATTTTATAACCTCTGCGTATGATGGACGCACATTTTATAAAATCATTTATCTACTTATGCATGTATATACTAATTTTTATTCACAGAATGCTTTTAAAATTCACCCCATAATTTCATTTTTCATTATCTCTCTTCAGTGCGAACAGATTCTGAAAAGTACACGCTATTCAGAAACAGTGTGCACTATTTGCAAACACTATTATTTGATGAAACAAAAAAAAGCCCCCAATGAAACAGAATTAGGACAAAGAATGAAACAAAACAACTTATTATGACCTGCAGATCCCTAGTAATATATTACCTTGGCAGTGCACAGGACTAATATAAAAATGCAGGCAACAAGTACTCATGGCCATTGCCCGACTGACAGACAAGCCTAACATCATCCCTGTTACCCGCAACAATCACATGCTTTTTATTCCTGCAGCTAGTCCCCCATGTCACAAATCTGGAGGACAAATCCATTAACAATTTTTAGCTAGATAGACTTGGGTGCATCCAACTCTTACTTCTGAAAGTGAGAAACATGGAATGGACTCATCCTGTTAAGGTGTTAGGCATTTCCTGGTGACCCAGACATGAAGATGGGGCAAAAGAATCATTGGCCAGGCCCAGCATGGCACGTCTCATGCTTTTATCTTATTATGACCAATATTAGGATGGGATGTATTGCTATTAGTGGGTCCTCCTCTAGTCAGTCTGGCATATCTTGTCTCCAATTGTTATGTGAAATAAGTGTAGGGAACTCACACTTTGTTGACGGGCTCTCCATTTCTTGAAAATGCTGTAACATCCCTTACCTTTCCAGCAGCACCCTCTGACCGCAGGCTCCTCTGTCATACCTCCTGGTGCCATGCTGCATCCAGGGCCCCTGACTAGGAGATAGACTGCAGCTCCTGAGCCTTCATAGCCCCTGCATTCAGGACTTCCTGTGGATGCTGGCTGATGAAATCACCACTCTTCCTGGCTATAAGGGAGTTCAGTGCAGTGAGCCAGTGCCCCAGCAACAACAGGGCCTTCCGGATACCCTAGTCTATCCTGACTTTGCTGGTCTTCTTGCCTGTTTTCCAGTTGCTACCACTGCTCCAGTCCTGCCTTTATCTGTGACCTATTCTGCTCCTGCTACCCTGCTTCTCCTTGCCTTTGGATTGTCCTCTCATTGCCCCAGCTCAATTCGGATTCCGAAAATCTCTAAACACAGAATCACTTTTAATCTCACTCTCCGACTCTATCATCCTCAGCCTCGAAAAAAAAACAATCATACCTTCTCACCCTCCTTGATTTATCCGCAGCTTTCGACACAGTGAACCACGCTATACTGTTAGATCATCGCTCAGATATTGGTATTACTGGTAAGGCTCACAGATGGTTCAAGTCCTTCCTTAATAATAGATGCTATAAGGTTAAAATCAACAACAAAGAATCGCACCCCGTGAGCTGCTCCTTGGGAGTACCACAGGGCTCCTCTCTCTCCCCAACGCTTTTCAACATTTACCTCCTTCCGCTATGCCAACTCCTCTCCAATCTCAAATTAACCCACTACATCTACGCGGACGACGTGCAGATACTAATCCCCATCAAGGTCTCCCTCTCCAAAACTCTCTGCTTCTGGAAAGACTGCCTTCAATCAATCAATCACCTGCTTACCAGTCTTAACCTAGTCCTAAACACCAACAAGGCGGAGATCCTTTTCATCTCCCATGACGGCATCCATGGTATAAACAAACTTCCTAACACTTCTCAAATAAATATTTCCCCCCAAGTCAGAGACTTTGGCGTTATTCTTGATAACCAGTTCAACCTAAAAAAATTCAATACTACCACAAAAGACTGTTTCTTCAAACTACAAGTTCTAAAAGATTCAAACTCCTTCTCTACTTCCATGACTACCGCACGATTCTACAATGAATCATTTTTTCAAAAATCGACTACTGCAACTCGCTCCTTCTAGGTCTTCCAGCTAACACCATCAGACCGTTGCAGATGGTTCAGAACTCCGCCGCGAGGATCCTCTCTAAAGCCAACAGAAGAGAGCACATCACTCCCATACTTCGCAACCTACCTTGGCTTCCCATCAAATTTAGAATCCTCTACAAAGTCCTTATGATAATTTTCAAAGCCACTCGCAATCTGTCACCTCTGGAATTGAACTTACCTCTTCGTCTCCATGAATCCTCCAGACCGATCAGATTCACCTACAAAGGCACCCTCTATGCCCCTCCAGCTAAGACAGCCCTAAGGAAACGCTCCTTATCCACTGCAGGACCTTCACATTAGAACGCCCTTCCCCCAGATCTCCGGCAAGAACCTTGTCTTCTCACTTTCAAAAAGAAATTTAAAACCTGGCTATTCAAACAGGCTTTTCCATAACATTACAATCCCCCCTTCTTTTCAAGAATGCCCCATCTCATCCCCCCACTAGATCCTGTACCCACCCAACAGGGTCACACCCTGACATAGCCCTGGATTTCCCGACAGTTTCTCACTCCCCTACAGCTTTGGATTTCCCGACAGGTTACACACCCGTATACAGCTCTGGATCTCCCCCGTCAGGTCTGGACTTATTCTTATTTCGTTAATCTTGCCCCCAGAATCTATAATTGGACTTTTAGTTTTCATTAACTTGCATTCACATTGATTGCAGGTCCTCTTCCATTGTGATTAATCTACATCCCTGTCCCTATTGTTCGTTTCACCTTTTTCAATTTATCATTTGTTAACCCTCACGTTATCTATTGCTAACTCTTTATTCTTCGCCAGTTTTTCCCCTGTTCTCCTAGTTCTATGTTACCACTTGTTTCGATGTAATGCCTGGTGCAATTTTTGTTTTATGTAATGCCTTGCAATATTGTTGTTACAATGTAAACCGATTTGATATGTTACTTCAACATGAAGGTTGGTATAGAAAAGTTAAAAAATAAAAAAATAAAAAATAAATTGTTGAATCAGCCTGCCTTCGTCTCTGCCTGAACGTTGCCAGTCCCAGCCTTGGTCTGCTCCTCGTCTCTGCTTAGTCTCTGTCTGCCCTGACCACAGTCTGCAATACCTCAGCTGATGCCTGATCTGCGCTTGCATGAACCGGGCTGCACCAATACAACAGTGGCTCAAGGGCTCACCTCCCTGAAGAGTGACAGACTGCCGAGAAAATGAGCTGTGCTGAGGTGCCGTCCATACCTGGGAGCTCTCTGGATTTGGCCCGGAGACTCCAGAATTCTGAATGAACTGCCGGGTCTCCAGGCCAACGTCCGAAGACTCCGGATTCCCTGCTGCAGAAGGCCGGAAGATCAAAGGTCTAGAGCAGTGCGGGTTCGAGGAAGGAGGAGCATCAGCACCCATGCTTCAGGAAGACGATGTGAACAGCGAGATGAGCAGGAGTGTTCCCTCCCCCCCGCGGGAAACAGAAACTGCAGAGCACAGGAAGAGGAGCAACAGCGTTGGGCCATGTGCCAAAAATAAAACAAGGGCAGAGCGGTTCGACACTGCAGGAGGAGGGGGAAGTGGACCCCATGTTCCACGGGCCTGGGGAAAAAGGAGGCTCCTGGAGCTAATGAGATTCGATGTGAGAAGAGAGAATGAGAGTGCATGTGTGTGTGGAAGAAGGAGAGAAGTGAATGAGTGTGGGTGGTATGTGGATTTATAGGCGTTTATGGAAAAGGAAGAGAAGTGAGTGTGTGTATGTGTGTGTGCATCTGTGTGTGTGTAAAACAGGAATGAGTGCATGTATGTGGGTGGTAGGAGAAAAGTGAGTGAGTGAGTGTGCATGTATGTGTGTGGAAGGAGAGAAGTGAGTGAGTGTGCATGTATGTGTGTGTGGACAAGGGAGAGAAGTGAGTGAGTGTGTGAGAATGAGCATGTATGTGTGTGAGTGAACATGTGCGTGTGCTAGTGTGTGTGTGAGAGAGTTTGAGTGCTTCCTGCTACCGTCCGAGTGCTTGCTGCTACCGTCCTTCCCCACCCCGGCGACAATCTCAGGGCGACAGGAAATCAAAGGTTCCCAGGTATGATGCTCTCGCCTGACTTCTTGCAGAGCCTGGTACCAAACGTCCAACCACAGCAGCAATACTTGGAACATAGCACGACACTTCTGCAAGCCCGGTTTCTCATTCCTTTAAACCTCATCTTGATATAAAAAGTAAATCTGAGAAACCACAATTAAATATATCTGAAATCCTTGAAGCATCGGTGGATACAAAAATTGAAACTAGAGCCACATTGCATATATCTTTTGTTTTTTCCGCAGATAGGGATGTAGTGTTTCGCATCTACATGAGGAAGCGGCTAGAAAAGTTTTATGGTGCCCCTGTCTGGATTTATCCAGACCTGTCCCGTCATACACAGGTTAGGAGGAAACAATTTCTTGCAATGAAAAATACAGTTGAAACTAAAGGAGGGAAAATGCTAGTGAGATTCCCCTGTAAATGCGAAATAACCCACCTAAATCAGAATATCTTCTATGATGTTTCACAACTGAAAGTTTATTTGGATTCATTGACCTAAAGTCTTTAGTTTTGGTTAGGAGACAAGATAGATAGAAAGTGCCACCTTATTTTTTCATTTGTATATTGAGATTATTCTCATTTCCTGTAACCGCTTGAATAGATTTTCACTTCTAGAGGATTACCAATTGCTTTAAAGGTTGATACATATAGTTGTGTTGTTAAGGAAACATTTTCTTCTTGTTAGATTTGTTTGATTTCTGTATCAAAAATTGAATTTCTATGTATAATTTGAAATGCATAAATAAAAAATTAAAACAAAACAAAACAAAAAAAAAACCTCATCTTTGCCTACTCTTTGTCTGCACTGACCGCAGCCTGCCACCCCTCCGCTGATGCCCTATCAGAGCCTGGTTCTGTGCTTGCATGAATAAAGCTGCACCAATCCGACAGTGGCTCAAGGGTCACCATCCTGAAGCGTGACAATTGCTTGCAATATTGTACTTTACAAAATGAGCCTACAGTCATACCTATCGATTAGTTGAAGGAAAAAGGACACATGACTTCAGGCTTTTATAATCTGGTGAGGAAGTATAAGAATTTTGGTTGTCTTGGGTTAGAGAAAACTTGAGAATCAGATTTAGATTACGAAGAAGGAAGTTGTTAGAAGCTGTTTTAGGAATCCATTGGAAATCTGTGTCCTCTACTATTACAAAATCAATGTTGTTCCTTGTAGTTCACTACTCAACTTGGACGCTATGAAAATTATACAAGGGTGGTATTTTCAAATCTTATCAGTACTGGTTCTGCATTTGCCAAAGCATTCCTTTCACATATGCTTTTTTTTTTTAATTATTTGAATGTTCAAGTGTTGTGGGGGGAAGGCATGAGATAAAAGTATTTAATATTTTGAATACTCTGCCAGATTACTTATTGCATAGTTATTTTGAAATCCTCTACAGTTCAAAATTGCTAAGCAACATCTCAGTAAAAAGTTGATAGATTTTTATGTTTTCAACATTCATTCTGGAGAGTGATTTGGTTTTGTTGGCTATTAAATACCCTTGGAATCCAGTCAATCATGCTGTTTTTATTGAATGATTTCTCTCTTTGTTATGGGATTCCATGTCCTGTTAATCTGTATTTAAATTTCAATAAAAGAAATTGGAAATGTCAGAAGTAAGTGCTTAAATCCAAATCCGTCCCCAACTCAACCCCCAGGAACGCCTCCACTCTGTCTGGGAAAACTTATATGAACATGACATGCACATGCAAGTTAACTTTCCTATCAGGTGGACAATTTTGTGAAAGAGCATTTCTGCATGCAAAACAGTATTAACTATAGAAGTCCTTTTGAAAATTATCCTCAGAGAGTTAAATAATAGAATATGGCATGGGCAATCTTCTATGATTTTCTAGACTTACTTCTCAGAGTCAGAGTAATCTGTTTAGTGTAGAAGGTTTGGAGCAGTAAAAAAAAAAAAAAAGCCTTGTATCTAGATCAGTGTTTTCTTAACTTGTCCTACTGACTCCACAGCAGTCAGGTTTTCAGGATATTCACAATGAACATGCAATGAGATAAATGAACAACGAGAGCTCAATATTCAAAACTGTCCATGGTACACTGAAGGCCTGAGTTTCAAAAAAAGCATCTACATGTGTAAACCTGGGTTTTACATGTGTAAATAACTGCACTTTACCCTTGTAAGTGGGCTTTTGAAAACTACAATATATGCCATTGAAGAGTCCATAGGATTTACTCGTAAGTGACCTTTGAAAATAGCTATGATTGGGGGGTAGATTTTAAAAGGATTACGCACATAAGTTATGCGCTTAACCCTTTTAAAACCCCCTGTGTGCGCCAAGCCTATTTTGCATAGGCTCGGTGGCACGAGCAAGCCCCGGGACGCGCCTAAGTCCCGGGGCTTCGCTAGGGGGCGTGTCGGGGCATGTCAGGGGTGTGTCGGGGCCGACGCGACATTCGGGATGTTCCGAGGGGCGTGTCGGGGGTGTGGTGCTGGCTCGGGGGCGTTCCCGATGCCTCCGAAACAGGTCCCGGGCCAGGGAATCGCGTGCCAGCAGCCCACTGGCTCGTGTAACTTTTAAAACACAGGTGGGGGGGTTTTAATAGGGTCAGGGGGTGGCTTAGTGAAGGGAAGGTGTTGGGAGTGGAAGGAAAGTTCCCTCCGAGGCCGCTCCGATTTCGGAGCGGCCTCGGAGGGAACGGGCAGCGCGCACTAGCTCGGCGTGCACAAGGTGCACAAATGTGCACCCCCTTGCGCACGCCGACCCCGGATTTTATAAGATATGTGTACTTTTGTTTGTGCCTGGTGCATGAACAAAAGTATGCACGGGCGTAGATTTATAAAATCTACCCCAATATGTTTCATTCACGCGCATAACTCTTTTGAAAATTCAAAGTGAATGTGCAGAAATGTATGCAAGTATTTCGTAAACTGTGGGGCAGGCTCTGCACAGTTTATAAAATGCCATGTATTCTTGCCCTGAAAGTATGCACTAACGACCTGATTGTTAAAAGCATGTACTCGATTAAAAATGGGCTTTACGCATGTAAATGCATTTTACCTGTGTAAGTGGGCTTTTGAAAATTGCTACAATGTATGCTATCAAATAGTCCACAGGTTATACATGTGTAAGTGTATTTTATAGGCACCAATGGCTTTTTAAAATTGCTACAATAGTATGTTATATTTCTGCACGTAACTTCTTTTAAAATTACTTCCATATGTTGTAGTAAATGCATATATTTTCAATGCCAAAAACCTGCTTACTTTCTCTAACTATTTTATAAATGGACCCACATATATTTTAGGTGCGTAAAAATATATAACGTCTGCTTAATAATCCTGATTTAAATATAGAGGCAGGTATTTTATAAAGCATGCACGTGTACCATTCAAGAAACACTTACTTGCATGCGTACTTTGCCTATACCTCCACCTGTTCACCCAGACCTTCTCCAGCTCACCTAGACCCTCAGGCATATCACCTGAGTCCCCATCAGTTCAGCCAGACCTCCCACCCAAAACTGCAGACAAAAAACAAGACTTCACTTGTACGAGTCTCTTAGCAGGTGTATATTTGAATAAGTTTAGTAATGTTTGCAACGTATTCCTCTTACAAATAGCAATTTGCACACCGTCTTCTGAACTCTATACTAGAATGCACTTAGACAGTTCCTTTTTTCCCTTCGGTAAAATATGCACACCATACTGCAAGAATGCACATACTCTAGAGGTTTATAAAATAGCATATACATACACACATGCTACTTATGCATATATATATATATATATATACTATTTTTACATACAAAATCTCTTTGAAAACTCAGTCCTCAATTAGTAGTTATGTATGCAAATTTATCACATGAACATTCATAGCTGATATTTTGAAAACCCAACTGGCTGTAGAGTTAATGGGACAGGGTTTTGTGAAGCCCTGATCAAGGTGGGTGAATCATCTTTTTTTGTCAGGAGCTGAGACGGAGTACATTTTGAAAAGGAGATTATAAGTGGACTCTGCATGTTGCACACCCCATTCATTCTTTTTCAGGTCCATTCAAATATCTATTTGAGAATTTCAAAACACATCAAAAAGTGGTTGACTATCTCCTTTTACAACAGTAGATACATAGAAAACCCAGTATTTAGTTTCTGTTTACCTCCTGAGGGCCAAAAGTTGATGGAAAAGATTTTATCCAATAACAACATAAGAAATTGCCATAATGGGTCAGGCCAAGGGTCCATCAAGCCCAGTATCCTGTTTCCAACAGTGGCCAATCCAGGATACAGGTACCTGGCAAGTACCCAAAAACTAAGCATATCCCTTGCTGCTGAAGCCAAGCCAGTAATAGCAGTGGCTATTCCCTAAGTCAACTTGATTACTAGCAGTTAATGGACTTCTCTTCCAACAACTTAACCAAACCTTTAAACCCAGCTACACTAACTGCATTAACCACATCCTCTGGCAACAACAAATTCCAGAGCTTAATTGTGCTTTGAGTGAAAATGAATTTTCTCCAATTAGTTTTAAGTGTGCTACTTGCTAACTTCATGGAATGCCCCCTAGTCCTTCTATTTTCCGAAAGAGTAAATAACCGATTCACATATACCTGTTCTAGACCTCTCATGATTTTAAAGACCTCCATCAAGCTGAACAACCCTAACCTCTTTAGCCTTTCCTCATAGGAGAGTTGTTCTGTCCCCTTTATTATTTTGGTCGGCCTTCTCTGTACCTTCTCCATCACAACTATATCTTTTTTTAGATGCGACAAACAGAATTATACACAATATTCATGGTACAGTCTCACCATGGAGCAATACAGAGGTAAGACATTTTACATTTTGTTCACCATTCTGTTCCTAATAATTCCCAACATTCTGTTTGTTTTATGACTGCTGCAGCACACCGAGCTAACAATTTCAATGTATTATCCACTATGATACCTAGATCTCTTTCCTGAGTGGTAGCTTCTAATATAGAACCTAACATTGTGTAACTATAGCATGGGATATTTTTCCCTATATGCATCACCTTGCACTTGTCCACAATAAATTTCATCTGCCATTTGGATCCCCAATCTTCCAGTCTTGTAAGGACCTCTTGCAATTTATCACAATCTGCTTGTGATTTAACTACTCTGAATAATATTGTATCACCTGCAAATTTGATTACCTCACTCATCATATTCCTTTCCAGATTATTTAAAAATATATTGAAAAGCACGGGTCCCAGTATAAATCCCTGAGGCTCTCCTCTGCCCACTCTCTTCCACTGAGAAAATTGTCCATTTAATCCTACTCTCTGTTTCCTGTCTTTTAACCAGTTTGCCACAAAAGGACATCATCACCTATCCCATGACTTTTTACTTTTTCATGAAGCCTCTCATGAGGAAATTTGTCAAATGCTTTCAGAAAATCCAAATATATTACATCTACCAGTTCACCTTTATCTACATGTTTATTAAAGCCTTCAAAAAAGTAAAGCAAGACTTGCCTTGGGTAAAGCCATGCTGACTTTGTTCCATTAAACCATGTCTTTCTATATGTGCTATATGTTGATCTTTAGAACACTTTCCACTATTTATTTTGGTACTGAAGTTAGGATAACTGGTCTGTAGTTCCTGGATCGCCTCTGAAGCCTTTTTTAAATATCGGGGTTACATTAGCCACCCTCCACTCTTCAGGTACAATGGATGATTTTAATGATAAGTTACAAATTTTTACTAATAGATCTGAAATTTCATTTATGCGTTCCTTCAGAACCCTGGGGTATATACCATCCAGTCCAGGTTATTTACTATCTTCAGTTTGTCAATCAGGCCTACCACATCTTCTAGGTTCACCATGATTTGGTTCAGTCCATCTGAATCATTACTCATGAAAACATTCTCTGGAACGGGTATCTCCCCAACATCCTCTTCAGTTAACACCGAAGTAAAGAAATCATTTAATCTTTCCACGATGGCCTTATCGTCTAAGTGCTCCTTTAAACCCTCGATCATCTAATGGTCCCTCACAGGCTATCTGCTTCAGATATATTTTACTCCTGGATCTTCCCCACTTCATACAGACCTTTAAACAGGTCTTTGATGAACCCAGATGACAGTCCATGGCTCACCTTGGCGGAGTATGCCGTGGAGTTCAGCACCCTAGTCTCGGAACTAGGGTCGTGCGAGTACAGTCTCCATAGCATTTTCCTGGAGGGGCTGGCCTTGAGAATTAAAGATGAACTGGCCACCTGAGAGCTTCCAGAAGACTTAGAAGCCCTCATCAACCTAACCGGATGAATTGACCTCCTCCTCCAACAACACCAGGGGGGAGCTGAAACCAGGTCATAAGGCCATCCCTCTGACGCCATCCTTCCCCCGGACTCTGGCTCCACCTCCTTCATCCGAGCCAGCCCAGACTCGGGAACTCATGCAGGTCGGTCACAGCCACCTCACCCTGGAGGAAAAAGAGTGGCGCTGGGCCTTGGGCTTATACCTCTACTGTGCCGGCAAGTATCACATGCTGGCCCAGTGTCCTGAGAGGCCTAGAAACTCCAGAGCCTAGGTGTCATGGAGGAGATGATCCTAGGCTGTGTTAACCCAGCTCCCCAATGCACTGCTCCTGTTATTCTTATCCAGCCCGAGGGCTCATTTTCCACGCAGGCCTTCATCGACTGCAGAGCAGGAGGGAACTTTATCCTTTCTGACTTAAGTGACTGAATCTCCCAGTAATGCCCCGAACACCACCGCTAGTGATCTCCTCCATCTGAAGTGACCCATTATTTTACCTATATTACCATTGATTTTTAATGTTTTATTTTATTTTATTTGACTCATGGTTTTTTTCAACACTATTTTTTAGAAAAATTACTGTTATTATTAGGAACATAATATTTATTTTTCTTAGCCTGTTTTATATCTTATATTATATTTATATTTTAATTTTTTTAACTTCACTATTTTTACGTGAAAAATGCTAGGATAGTAAACATTTATGTATTAGACTTATTTTTCTTATTGTATTTATATTATGTTGTGAACCACTACGATGGCTTGTCCTAGTGAAGGTATATAAAACCCAATAAATAAATAAAATAAATAAAAATCATATCTATTTTATTTTGAATTAAAGTACCATCTTTAGACAAAGTTTGCATTTGCTGCTGAATTAACCCCATACCATCTTCCCAAGTTTTCAAAGATTTTTTATTGTCCTTAACTTCCATTGAGAAACTCTTTAACTTTCCCAGGAATATCCTGTAGCTGCTGGAAAAGCTCTTTAAACTGGGTGGCTATAGATTGTTCAACTTTGGCCTGTGTCGCAGATCCCCTCTAACGTGAAGGCAGACAGTCTTACCAAAGACAGTGAAAGAAAAGGACCGACCAGAGACCCATCCTATTTAGAAATTTCAGACACAATTTTGGAATTAAATTGAATACTTCTTCTCTGAGTTTTTCCTCCTTTAGCTTTCCGAGGAACTGCTGTAGTTGATGGTTGGCCATCAACTGCAGCAGTTCCTCGGTTCTTGCTGCTAAACAGCATCTGCTTTCATCACTAGGTGCCTCACACACACACACTGCTCTCCAAGAACTTCCTGTGGCACTGCATCAGAGGGGTTCACAACATAATATAAATACAATAAACATAAATGTTTACTATCCTAGCATGTTTACTATCCTAGCATTTGTCTCGTAAAAATAATGAAGTTAAAAAAATTAAAATATAAATATAATAAATGATAAAAAGAAATAAAAGGAGGGTGCTTAGGCTGCATAAGCCTCGCTAAAAAGCCAGGTTTTTAAATATGATGGAGAACAATATCAGGAAAAATATCAGAAAATCTTGTGTTTTCTTAATTTTCCTAAAATCCCCACAGCTCCTTTACTACAATTGTTCAAGCATTATTTTATGGATGTGTTGAAGATACCAGAGAATACTTTTTCACCCATTATAAAAGCTTATTATATACCACCTTCTGTTAAAAAAAATGATGTGACGTTTCTTTGACTTTATAGATCTTACTTCTATCTTAGAAAAGAAAGAATAGGTAGTTGTTTCTATTTCTATCTCATAGGGCATTTTGTATTAGAACCCGATAGAAATTGGGTGTTGAAGCTTTTTCCGACTAAAGGATGATTCTTGATTGGGTTCTGTTGTGCATATTTTTCCTGATGTAGCACAATGTACAAAGAAATAATTTTTATTGATGCATCCTCAGGTGTTACATCTAGGAGGCAAATTTTGGTTGAATTACATTTGTAAATATGCCCTTCAAATTCAGGCAACTCAGTGTGTGTTTTTTGATGACCTCAGCTTATTGCTTTCCTCAGATCTGAGACTGACCAGAATTCTCTGGTATCTTTAACACATCCTCTTAAAATATATCTGTGTAACAGTCTATATGTATTAGTAAGATTTGGTTATATTTTTCTTTTCTTATTGTTCCTTTGCGATTTATGAAACTGGCTGCTCTATATTTGTGGAATGATTATAAGTGACTAGAAATTTTTCTCTGAATTTATTTCCATTTTATGTTTCCTCTTGTTGCTGCTTATGTATGGAACTTCTGTTTTGTATATCAGAATGTTCAAATATATAAACATAAAGTAAAAAAGAAAATGGGAGGATAAGCATCAGGAAGAGTAGATGCAGTGATGCTATAGGTAATAAGGAGAGGGAAAAATTCACTGAACTGAGGTAATGCTATAGCGAGCACCTCGTGGCTGGTAGGTTGAAGCTGAAGGGGGATAGAGTTTCCTCTGAGGCAGCTGGGAGAAGGATACAGATGGGCTGCAACCTCCTCAGTACCTGGCCAGCCGTTCGAGAAGTGTGAGGTGGAAGCAACTCAGATCTGAGGTGCGATGTGGTGATATACCATGTGACAGGAGCCGACCAATAGCACCGGTAGTCCCTGTGACATAGTAAGGGCAAAGGCTATAGGCGCCATTTTGAATACTGGCAGCTGACGGCCCAATTGCAGAAGATCACTCCAGGACCCCCGCTGGACCACCAGAGACTTTTGGAAAGTCTTGGGGAGGTTAGGAGTCCCCCCCAAGACTTGACAAAAGTCCCTGGTGGTCCAGCAAGGGTCCTGGAATGATCTCAGGGCAAAGGCTATCGGCACCATTTTGAATACTGGCAGCCAACTGCCTGATTGCAGATCGCTCCAGGACCCCCGTTGGACCACCAGGGACTTTTGACAAGTCTTGGGGTGGTCAGGAGTCCCCACAAGACTTGCCAAAAGTCCCTGGTGGACCAGCAGGGGTCCTGGAGCGATCTCCTGCAATCAAGCCATCGGCTGCCAGTATTCAAAATGGCGCTGATAGCCTTTGCCCTTACTATGTACCAGGGGCTATCGGCACCATTTTGAATACCGGCAGCCGACAGCCCAAGTGCAGGAGATCACTTAAGGACCCCACTGGACCACCAGGGACTTTTGGCAAGTCTTGGGGGGGTCAGGAGGGTGGGGGTTTATTCGTTAGTGATACATTATATTTGTGGGGGTTCGCCATACATTTCATGACTCCCACGAATACAACGAATATTAGAGATGTGAATTAGAACCGGTATCTGTTCTGATTCCGGTTCCGATTCACATCGTAATATTTTTTTCTTGCAGTCCGATCGGGTTTTTTTTTTATTGGCTGCGCCCGAGCCGATAACCAAAAAATACAGACGACTCTTTAAAATGAGTTTGTTAGTATCCTTCCACCCTCCGGACCCCCCAAAAAATGTTTAAATACCTGGTGGTCCAGCGGGGGTCCCGGGAGCATTCTCCCGCGCTCGGGCTGTCGGCTGCTAGTAAACAAAATGGCGCCGATGGCCCTTTGCCCTTATCATGTGACAGGGTATCCGTGCCATTGGCCGGTCCCTGTCACATGGTAGAAGCAATGGACGGTTGGCGCCATCTTTAAAAATGGCGCGGGCCATCCATTGCACCTACCATGTGACAGGGGCCGACCAATGGCACCAATAGCCCCTGTCACATGGTAAGCGCAAAGGGCCACCGGAGCTATTTTGATTAGTGGCAGCCGACAACCCGAGCGCGGGAGAATGCTCCCGGGATCCCCGCTGGATCACCAGGTATTTAAAAAAATTTTGGGGGGGTCTGGAGGGTGGGGGGATACTAACAAACTCATTTTAAAGGGTTAGGTTGTGTTTTTAGGTTGTGTCCTTTCTTCCAGCCCCCCCCCCCCCCATAACGATAAGAAAACCCACTAAATTAATCGTGGGGTTTCCTATCGCTATTGCCCCCCCCCCCCCCCCCGTTAACTGATGATATTGAAAATATCAGACGATATTTTCAATCGTCAGATAACGATTCACATCCCTAACGAATATGGCATATACATTGCGGATTGCCAATACGTTGGAAACAAATGCACACCCCTACTTGATGGACCCTCCGTCTGACCCAGTATGGCAACTTCTTATGTTCTTATGATTGAATTAATAAGAAAAGAAGAGCTGAGTATTTAAAGGAGAGAACTCCAGTTTATTTCTCTGTTATATTGCTTGGATAGCATCTCATTAAAAAGGCCTATTTACTGAGCTGCGATAATCGTGCCACCTTAGTTTGCATTATCCAAGAATTTTATCATGCATTAAAATGGAGCCATTAATGGGTGTAGTAGGCAGATGATTAGGGCGAGTGAAGGGACGGAGGTGAGGAGGGATAGGGAAGGAGGATAGGGCAGCAGCAGCAGTAGAGGGAAGACAAGGACAGGAGCAGTAGTGGGGGACAGCAGAAGTACTTTGCAGGAAGAGAGAAGCAGGGAGAGGGAAATGACTAGGGAATGCAATTCTCAAAGGCATTTCCATAGGTAAAACAGTATTATAAAATGACCCATCCAAAATACAGGAAAACTTGTGTGGGGATGTCCTGCATGCATGGAAGTTTACTCACTCTAAGTGGAGGCATTCCTGGAGGAGGAGCTAGGGAAGGGTTGGCACTTAACATGCATACTTTGGGATTTTCCAGAAAAAATTTCAGCATGTGTTGTGTTTGCAGGCACAAGTTCTTTTGCAAATTAGTGCAGCGGATATGCATTTTTTGCCGACTTTCTTATGAGGACCTTTACAAAATTGCCTCCGTAATTCCTAGCTCGGCTCTGCGTAGCTTGTAGTATCCGGCAGAGGCATTGTGAGAAGCTGTCTTGCCCCCTTTCCACTAAGGATGTTATTGTGGTTTGAAATGAGCCAGAGGCCATAAAGAGGGCAAAATTATGACAGCTCGCACAGGGCTGAAGTCCGCTTGTAGGACGTACAGGCAGACTTCAGCCAAATTAGCAGGGGGCCGAAGGGAAGGTTCTTCGGAGACTCACCATCAGTTCTGCCCCTTCAGCAAACAAGCGTCATTTTAAAGTTGTGGCACCCGTGTTCCTCTTTCCCCACATCAAGTACTTTGCCTCCAATAGTTCATTCACTCCTTGCTAACTGCTTGGAGAGGAGTCTGACTTGTACTTGTTTCTAGTGCTGTAGCACACAATGCAGTGACCAGAGCCACAGGGTTGGCTTGCATTCAAGCTTTATGATTTTGGGGAAAAGAAAGTCGTCAATATCTGAAAACACTTCTTCTCCCCGGCAGACTTCAAATATCATTTCAATATTTAAACTGCAGGCTGAACATCAACAGGAAAAGTACAGGGCCTTTGAGCTTGCCAGCGTACCGCTTTAAGAATCATTTTTGTGTCTCAAAATGGCCGCCTTTTTGTTTAGAAGCAGCTCTGTCGAGTTGTGATCTTCTCATTGAAACCACATTCCTTCAGACACCTGTGCCTGCCTCAGTCTTTCTCTAAGGAAGGAAGTTCTGATCCACCAAGGAATTAGAATGGGAAAACAGGGTGAAAGGAAACTGGAATTTCTAGCCAGCCTTTTTCTCTTTCTTTCTTTTGCTGTTTTTGGCAACTTCCAAATGCAAAAAAGATCTTTTAAGCCCTTGTTGGCACCCTTGAAAGATCACAGAAATCACAATTACTTCAACAGGCGTGCTGGAATTGGAGTAGGCAGAAAATGGCTTTAATGGGAATCATTGTAGAGCAGCTGTTAGAGTGTGGTAACAAGGCTGACTAAGTGGCAGCTCCACTACTTCCCCCCTTAATCAGATTGGAGCAATCAGCTTGAAAAATTTTCCCATATGTTGGGAGAACAGAGCTTGAGCCTAGGGTTATAGCAAGGACACAGGCCATGTTCAGGTTACTCCGTCTGACTACAATTAAACCCTCTGCAGAAATTGTGGCGGTGCTTCAGGGAGCCATTGCATGTTCGTCGTTTGTAATTGCACATTTGGAAATTACTCACTCTGAAATTACTGTGGGCTCTGTTACCTATAGTTTACCAACATGTGTCTCGGAGGAGGCACTTCCAAAAATGCATCATTTTTACTATTTTTGTGTTAACAATCCTGTTTCAGTGGATTTCATTAATAAAAACGAGTTTGAGATTAAAAGTAACTGTTTCCTCAGGTGAATCTGTAACTTTCTTCAGCTCATACCACAAGGTATTTTTGAATATAAAGAGGGCAATTTCCAAAATGATTGCAGCGTGGTAAATGACTTTTGCCTGCATGAATTAGCTGTCTGATGATTGCCCACCCTCTAGGCATGGAAAGGAAAGTGCATTTTAGAATACTTGCACTATTAGCCACATTGAGGGAAGGTGCATTGTCTATGTCACTTCATGGTTCATCTATATAATATTTTTTATTTAATACATATACAAGAATAGCTGCTGCTTAGAAACCGGTTTCAAGATAGAGATAAATATTGTTTTATGTTATTTTTAGAACAAAAGGATAGAGAAAAAAATGCACAATATTTTGTGTTATATTTTTTATCATTTTCAGTGTGCACTATTTCTGAATGGCACACGTTGGGCCAGATTTTCAAAGGGTTACCCACGTAAATCCTCAGGATTTACGCGCGTAACCGCTCCTGCATGCGCCGAACCTATTTTGCATAGGCCGGGCGACGCGCGCAAGCCCCGGGACGCGCGTATGTCCCGGGGCTTTGCGAAAGGGGCGGGGGCGGGACCGAGGCCTCCGGCTAGTAATAGCGGTGGTTATTATCTAAGTCAACTTAATAAATAGCAAGTAATGGATTTCTCTTCCAAGAACTTGTCCAATCCTTTTTAAACCCAGGTGGAACCAAAATAGGCTTTGACTTAAAAGGGAGACAATAAAAGTGAGACAGCAAGGGTGGAAAAACCTGCCTCAAACTGAGGAGATAGTCACCAAAGACAGGCAACTCAAAGTTGAAACTCCTCTGCATTGGGTCATGAACAGGTCTATTCCCTGGTGGAATGACAGAACACTGCTAGAATCTTCCCTACCCCTTGATCTAACCTTACACAGAGGCTCCTCAATCCTCTATGAAGGAGTACCAAGGTTCTCACAGGAAAACGTCTCTAAACTTGGGATTACCAGAGTAAAAAGCAAACAGAAGTAGGCCAGACTGGCAAGCTGACAGAGAGGGAAAAAAAAAAACAGGCAACTGCCCTGCAATAAGTTAGAAAATAAGAGACTGGAATCAGAGTGTTCATGTCCTTTGTAAGGGTAACTGAAAATCTAGAACCTGACTAATCAAAATCCAAACTAAAATCCATGCTCCTAATATAGTGCCTGGTGGTGATGAACAGATAGAGCACACCACCTGCCACTCCCACATGGAGGAGTAAAACCCAAACCTCTCATCATTAACATCTCTTTGAACCTCCCTATGGGCCTGATTCATCAAGGTATTATTCCATAGATACTAGGGATGTGCAGAGCAAAATTTTATGTTCATATTTTTTATGTCCGAAAGGGGGTCCCACTTGCGGCCAATATGGACATAAAAAAAATCCAATGAGTTGGGTATATGTACATATGTGCAAAAAAAAAATTTAAACCCCCTCACCCTCCTTAATCCCCCCCCCAGACTTACCACAACTCCCTGGTGATCGAGCGAGGAGTGAGGACGTCATTTCTGCAATCCTTGGCGAGAAGCATGTGTCGTCGGTGGCACGTCGAGTGACGCGGCGTCACGTGATTCCCGGCGAGTTCGCGCCGGACGGCTCGTTCGGCCCAAAAAGAACTTTTGGCCAGCTTGGGGGGGCCTCCTGACCCCCTCAAGCTGGCCAAAAGTTCTTTTTGGGCCGAACGAGCCGTCCGGCGCGAACTTGCCGGGAATCACGTGACGTCGCGTCTGAGTGACGCGGCGCCACGTGATTCCCGGCTCGTTTGCGCCGGACGGCTCGTTCGGCCCAAAAAGAACTTTTGGCCAGCTTGGGGGGGCCTCCTGACCCCCCCAAGCTGGCCAAAAGTTCTTTTTGGGCCGAACGAGCCGTCCGGCGCGAACGAGCCGGGAATCACGTGACGCCGGCGTCACTCGACGTGCCGCCGACGTCACATGCTTCTCGCCAAGGATTGCAGAAATGGCGTCCTCACTCCTCGCTCGATCACCAGGGAGTTGTGGTAAGTCTGGGGGGGGGGATTAAGGAGGGTGAGGGGGTTTAAATTTTTATTTTGGCTCAACAATCGCGATTTCCCACATATCGAACATATCTATGTTCGATATGTGGGAAATCCGATCGTTTATGTCGAATCAATTTTTTAAGTAAAAAAAAAATATGAGTTGTGTTTTACTAATGCGGTCAATCCGAATGCACACCCCTAATAGATACAGAATGGGAGAAAAGCCTTAGTAAATCAAGCAGTATGCTAGTTAGCACACTCCTACTGGTAAGGAGACCATGGGGTCCTTACACTTGTAAAAAAAATGTAGGACTCACTCAAGTAAAAGCCTATTTACTCGCGTAAGTCAGTTTATTTTAAAGCATGCACGAGGAATTGAAATTACAAGTTTTCCTATTCCTCTACCAGTTAGCACAGTCTTTCTCCCGGTCATCAAGTCCCTTCTTGTTCTTCAGCTTAACTTCTGCCAGTTCACCCAGACCTCCCATTCAGCCAATAGTACACAATAAACAAGTTTGATATCAATAATGCAAGGTTCAAAAAAGGTTTGGATAAGTTCTTGGAGGAGAAGTCCATTAACGGCTATTAATCAAGTTTACTTAGGGGCGGATTTTCAGAGCCCTGCTCGCCTAAATCCGCCCAAAACCGGGCGGATTTAGGCGAGCAGGGCCCTGCGCGCCGGTATGCCTACATTCAAAGAGGCCTACCGGCGCGCGCAGACCCTGGGACTCGCGTAAGTCCCGGGGTTTTCGGAGGGGGGCGTGTTGGGGGCATGTCGGGGGCGGGCCCGGTCGTCGCGGCGTTTTGGGGGCGTGTCGGCAGCGTTTTGGGGGCGGTACGGGGGCGTGGCTACGGCCCGGGGCGGTCCGGGGGCGTGACCGCGCCCTCCGTACCCGCCCCCAGGTCGCGGCCCGGTGCGCAGGAGGCCCGCTCGCTCGCGCGCGGGGATTTACTTCTCCCTCCGGGAGGCGTAAATCCCCGGAGAAAGGTAAGGGGGGGGTGTAGACAGGGCTGGGCGGGTGGGTTAGGTAGAGGAAGGGAGGGGAAGGTGAGGGGAGGGCGTTAGAGGATTCCCTCCAAGGCCGCTCCGATTTCGGAGCGGCCTTGGAGGGAACGGGGGTAGGCTGCGCGGCTCGGCGCGCGCCGGCTATACAAAATCGATAGCCTTGCGCGCGCCGATCCAGGTTTTTAGCAGATACGCGCGGCTCCGCGCGTATCTACTAAAATCCAGCATACTTTTGTTTGCGCCTGGAGCACAAACAAAAGTAGGCCTATTCGCGGAGTCTGAAAATCCGCCCCTTAGGGAATAGCCACTGCTATTCATTGCATCAATAGCATGGGATCTTCTTAGTGTTTAGGTAATTGCCAGGTTCTTGTAGACAGGATTGGCCACTGTTGGAAACAAGATGCTGGGCTTGATGGACCCTTGGTCTGACCCAGCATGGCAATTTCTTATGTTCTTAAGATAATTCGAAGGTTTACAATTACACAAGTAAGTTGCCAAATGTACGCACGTAAGGTTCTTATCAAATAACAACGTCCGTGTGTAACTGCTGACCATATCCTGGAATGCCTCTACATTGCCTCTTTTTTTCATGCATATCTGTGTGTGTGAAACCTGAAGTATGCACATATTTTCAATGTTTATCAAATAGCTATTACATAAGCACAGGTTTCTTAAAAATTCAACCCTTTGAGTACTGGGTACAGTGGAATTAGAAAATGTGCAGAGAAGGGCAAGAAAACTGGTAAAAGTGATGGAATGGCTCTCCTATGAAGAGAGGCTACGCAGGTTAAGTTTAAGTCTCTAACCCGGAAAAGAGAAAGCAGAGATGGGACAGGATAGTAGTTTTGCAAAATCATCACTGGGATGGAATGGGTAAATAAAGGAGGCTATTTACACTTTCAAATAGTAATAATAAAACAAAGGGGACACTCCATGAAACTAACAGCCAGCAGATTCAAAACAACTTTTTCACTTTACGCACAATCGAGATGTGGAAACTGTTGCCAGAGGATATGGCCATTGGCATACTGGGGTTTACGAGAAGTTTGGACAAATTCCAGTAGGTAAAGTCCATAAGACTTTATCATTAGCCAGGTAGACTAGAGAAAGCCTGGGAGTGTGTAACAAGAAATAGATCTACTCTTTGTGATCAGCCAAGTACTTGTGACCGGAACTAGCCACCTCTCGAAGACAGAATACTGTGCTCAATGGACATTAGTCTGATCCAGCATGGCATTTCTTATGTTCTTATATGGACTTCATTTGCAGCTGACAGTCTTTCATTTAGTCTTTTCAAGTCGATTTAGCATGCTTGTTAGGGCCTTCATACGTAAAATTCTAGGTTTTGTGCATGCTAAGCAGCCTTAGCACGTACAATAAACTTTAGATAATAGCTCCTTAATTCTGCTTTCCATGATAGGGAAATGCAGGATGACTGGAGCTGATTGTATTGCAATTTTCGACGCAGTACAGAGAATCTAGTCCTTTTAAAGTTTTGTAGTGTTGATTTTCCTTACCCCCACCATCTTTTAAACTTAATTGACTCTCTACCTCCTTTCTCTGCACTGTCTACCATTATGCATCAAGCAAAACAGTGAGAGCCCCCACCCACCTACGGCCAAAAAAAAGGAAGAGGAACTGTGGCAGATCATCATCCCATTGTGGCCCAAAGAGACACTGGTGAGGCTGCAGAATAACCATCCTACTGCAGCCCAAAGAAAGACTGATGGGACCATGACGAGCCCTATCCCATCATGGCTTAGAGGGTCTGTGTGGACCCCATCACCCAACTGTACAAAGGCCTGGCAGAGCTACAGGATACTCCCATCCCACTCAGCTCAAAGATAGGCCCAGCAGGGTCGCAGTAGACACTATCCCACCGTAGCCCAAAGAGAGGCCTAGTGGGGCTACAGTGGACCCCATCTCGTAGTCGACAGGTCAAACAGGGCCACAGTCCAAAGAGAGGGGGATGCACTGAGATAGATTAAGAGCCTGTATACATGTGTGTGTGTATGTGTGTGTGTGTGTGAGAGAGAGAGAGCTTGTATGTATGAGAGAGAGATTGTGTGTGTATGGGAAAGCATGAGTATGTGTATGACAGAGAGTGAAAGCTGTGTGCATATGTTTGTGTGTGTCAAAGAGCTTTGTGTGTGTGCATATGTGAGTCAGCATAGGTGGATGTTTGTGTGTGTATATATGACTGAAGAGAAAATTGGTGTTTTCTTTCCCTCCCGCCAACCCCTCCCCCATCTCATCACTAATCCAAAACAATTTCAGAGTGACTGAAAATCAAAAGTTCAAAAGGTATGGACAGTGAGGAATTTTTGTCTTTAGTTGTTTTAATTATGGTCTGTTATTTGATGTGTCTGCTAATTTGAAATATTTTATTGGTGTTTTATTTTTTTGTTATGAGTTTTTAACTATTGGATATTATGTTTTGAAATATTTATTCTTTTGTTTAGTAGAGTTTTACTATTATGATTGATGTTTTATATTTCTTGATTTTTTTTTCTTTGTTTAATGCTTTATGAGGAAAGGTACTATTATTTTCCCATTGTTGCACTACATACTGAGTCTGGCTTACGGTTTCCAGTTCAGTTTTTGCCTACAGGTTTTGTTTATAGTTGTTTCATTCTGTATTTTGTATGGCTTGGCTTATAGGGATGTGTATTAGTTTAAAACAAAATAGAAAAATGAAATAAATAGGGGCCAATTTGTTTCTTTTGTGGGGCTCCAAAACAAATTGAAGGGGCCCATGAATTAAATGAATCCTATTTGTTTCATTTTTGAAATAGAAAGTTTTTACCACAATTAGTACATCGCAATGGTTTCTCTAATGATTGTGGGGTGGTTTTCCAGGAAAGTAATGAGGGCTGCTTTATTTAGAGACCATTTCCTATATCACTGAGCTGACCTCAGCCTGTTCCATTTCCTGATTTTGCATTAAATCTCTGGCACTACTCAAAGATGATAACTTTGAAAGAGGTGCACGGGTGCACATGTGCGTGCATTTGCCAGCTCACTCCAAGGGACACAGCCATTTTATAACATACATACGCATATATGTACATGTGCACACAATTTTAATTTTAAGAAGGTGAACACCTATGTGTACAAAAGCTGCTTCTACCACATAAGTGGGAGGATTTTAGTAGACACGTGCGCTGATAGAATTACCGGTTTTCCCAATTTGTTCCTAGTTCATCCAGGTAAGAGATAGGATTTCCTACCCCCCCCCCCCCCCTTGTTTAATAGCATCCCTTTTACCCTGTTAACCCTGACTTTTAAAACCCCACTCACCTTTACTTTTGTTTTCTGACTTACCTATCATCCATAGAAGGTCAAGTTAAGCAGCAGGGGACCCTGATGCATGCTTGAGTGTAAGTATTTATGCACTGGTTTCATTGAGAAATCCAGGAACACCCTTGTCATGCCCAGACCATGCCCACATCTCACCCCTTTTTTTTGAAAATATTTTTGAACACATAATAGGATATTCATATATATGTGGGCAAGTTTTAAAATCTATGTGGCATGTGCCAACCTGGCTTGTGTTCAAGGAAAGGGAGACCTATCAAATGAATAGATGCAGCTATGCCCTGCCCTCTAGTGAATCCTGTGTCTGTCTTTTATTGACTTTTTTCAAATGTTTGTGCTGGACCAAACCAAGAAGAGATCAAGTGTGGGATTAACACTCCAAGGCTCTACAATAGGTTACCAGTTACCAGCAATAGTGCCATGAACACCTGATGGCAACGTCAAGTGTCAAACTGGCACCAAAAATGGCATTAGCATCCTAAGTCAAAATAAAGGGGGAACAAAGCAAAAATGGTAGCAGTAAAACCAAGCCTCAACTTGGTAGGACTTTCTGGAACATTATCCTTCAGTTAGCCTCACAAAATGTTTTCTTGTTTTTGTTTCTACTTCTTCTAGCGAAAGGACAAGTCAAACAAACTCACCATATAATTATATATTAAAATATACATTGCTACCAAATCACTTTTTGGCACTTCTATAATGTTTTTTCTGATCTATATACTTTATGTTACTATATGTGCCTTCTTGTAAACCGTTGTGATGGTAAATAACGATGGTATATAAAAGATGGTTGGTAAATAAATAAATAAATAAATAAATGAATAAATGAATAAAATACCTATGAAATTCCCAGATCCCCAAAAAAGACACATTTCATTGTTTTACCTGCACTGTCCACACCAAAATAATACATTACCAAGAGAACATTTGAGCACACAGAAGTCAATGAGGTTTAATGCTTTTCATTATTCGCAAACCAATCCACAACCTTCTACTTAACAGCTCAGTATCCTACAAGGACCTACATCTCTCATAGGGAAGCGCAGCATTTGTTTTTTTCATTTTGTTTTAGGGTCATTTTGTTTTAGGGCCATTTCATGGGTAAAATGAGTCAAGATGGTCTTATTTTGTTGTTTTTCAAATTCGGACTTAGTACGCACTAACAAATTTAGTGTGCACTACATTGAGCATGCTCATTAGTGTTCCTTAGTGTGCATTAACTCCCGGTAGTGCGCACTAACTAGGAATTAGTGAGCACTAAAAACTTTAGGGGCAGGTCTTAATCAGCAGGTCATGCCACCCCATCCCCCAATAAACACCACCTCGTTGGGAACCTTGGTAACAGAAATAATTAACAAGGAGACAGCCAGTAGGAATACAGATTCATACCTGTTGCCAACGAACTGGTCAATTTAGTAAAATTGGGTCATGTTTTTCCTGAACATGCATACATGTTCACAAGCATCCAGATGGGCGAATACCTAGGGGCATTTCTGGGCACCCAATTGTCCAGATTTGCGCCAGACTGAGCACCAATATCCAGCTGCACCTAAGTGGCCCAACTGGTGGCCAATAGAGTGCCTATATTGGTGCCCCAAGCAGCAAAGATTTGTGATTACATAGGCGCCTTTCTGCACGCACAAGCACGCACAAGCATCCAGATTCATGCCCAGTTGAGCACCTATCTAGGTGCATAAGCATCTAAATTTGGGCTCATTACTGTGCAGTGTGCACTAACAGTTGTTAGTGCACCGTAATACAGAGTTACTGTGCACTAATGGGAATTACTGCACACTATCAGTTTTTAGTGTGCGGTAATACAGAGCTACTGCGCAGTAAGTGCTGTTAGTGCGCAGTAAAGTGAAAAATCAATTTCCATGAAATTTCGGGGGGGGGGGGATATTTTTCGGGAATCCCATAAAAAGATGAAATAGACCATGTGTTTGTTGGATTGCATTTCATTAAAAACAAATGTACACCTCTAATCTCTCATTCTAATGTTCACAGAGGGCAAGAAGCCTAATCTGGTAGGGCCTTGGGCATCTTACCTCTTAATTCTCTTTAGTTCTTTCCTTCTTTCTAGAAAACTCACAGCTCAGTGACCCAATGGACCAGATCAAGGGTTATAACAGAAATGTGTGAAACAAATACAATTTTCAGTTTTGCGTTTTATAGGTATTGTGTAAAATCTCCCTAAAATATAATTCATTTTTAGTTGAATATCACAGAATTCTGCAGTATTTTTCTGGTTTACAGAATTTGTCTATGACAAAGACCTCAAAAATTTAGCAGAACTTAATGAACCGTTCAGGAGGTTTTCCATTTCACTGAGAAAGTTTTCCTAAAATGCACAAGATCAATCGCCTGTCCACATCATTCTTTAAAATGCGTTATGGCCTTAATGCAAGCACCATAACATGATGGAAATTTTTTAAAGGGGAGGGGATTTCTGCAAAAGTGGGCTGGCTTTTCAAAACCATAAATATATCTTGTTCAAAGGCATTAAACTGTGTGATATCATGTGTTATACCCATAATGCAATTTTTTCACAAATTCTATTTTGGGCATTTTGGGGCTGGGAAAGGGGGGAGGGGGGAGGGGGAAGGGGAAAGAGAAAGAGAGAGTTACCTGCAAGAAAAAAAAACCTTAAAGATGAATTTTAGAAGCCCAGTGCACACAAAAAAATGGGATACACGCACAAGGCAGGCCGGTGTGTGCTGAGCAGATTTTAAAAGGTACCCGCATACGCATGTATGTCCCTCTATATGCACACATTTTTTTTCTAAAAAAGGGGCAGAGCATGGGCATTCCTGGATCACTCTCTTTATTGGCACCTGTTAGAATGTACAATATCCTACATTTGCTTACCTTAGTCTATGTGCCTATTTGTAAACCGTTGCGATGGTATATAACTTAGCGACGGTATAGAAAAGTTTTTAAATAAAATAAATAATCTCTCAATGAAACCAGCGTGTAAACACTTATGCGTACAAGCACGCACCATGGTCCCTTACCACTTCTGCTATGGATGGCATGTGTCAAAAAACAAAAAACGTAAAGAGATGAGTGATATTTTAAAGGTTGGAGTTAACAAGGTAAAAGGGAGCTATTAAACTAGGGAGGTTTGGAAATCCTACCCCTTGACTGGGTGAACAGGGAACGAACTGGGAAACTGGTAATTGTGTCGGCAATTGTGTCTACTAAAATCCCCCCAATTACACAGTAGACGTGGCATTTGCATACATAGCCACCCGCCTACTTAAAATTGCATGCACATGTTCAACCTATTTTATATCATGTGCGCATATACACACGTGTGTTATAAAATAGGCCACGTCCCTGGACACGAGCCTGCAAACGCGTGCACACATGCGCCCATGGGGCTGTTTCAAAACTACCATCGTAATAGGAAAAGAGAGAAAAATGTCTGCAGTAAAAAATGTACTTTCAAATCTATAGAAAAAGTTATCAAAATTCCAAAAAACTCATAATAAAATCCTGCAAATATGACACATCCTAAAATTTAGGGATTTACTTTACAAAATCCAAGCATTGCTTTGTTTTCATACTGATGTTGCAATCTATTCATGCAACTGTTAAGATTATTTTATTAAATTCCCCGCAGTAGAAACAACCATCTTGGCCTCAAGCAACCTGCAATTTTGTTTAACCTGCGACAGGATACATTTTTCTTATTTGCCTATTATTTGCCTGAAACTGGCACGTGGCAGTGGTGCCAAAGTGTGATTTTCTGCATTCAGAAGAGTTGCTTCTCTTTCTTCTTTCCCATCTACCACTGGTCCTGGGAGAGATTAACCACTGAGTTCTTCCACCTTTGCCTGCTCCGTTCACTAGACTTCAAATTTAGCACATTGAAACCTGCAGATCTCTAGATTCAGGATGTGAACCAGCAGCAGGGGGCTCGGGTTTCTTGCAAAATAGTCCATTCAGCCCTTTTTTTTTAGGAGAGAAGTACTAAGGGAATAATCCAATTTTGTGCTCAGAGGAAAAACGCTTGTCAAACTTGACCTACAATCTTCCCACATTGTAAATCATTTTAATTACAGTAAAAGCGATTTTAAATCTTAAATAAAAATGACATCTTTAATAGTTGCAATCAAAATATCATATTATAGTCTAAATATTGTGCAAATCAAAAGCAAGAGAAACTATCTGCAGTCAGGAGAAAATATTTTGTGTTGGGTATTGGAATTAATAGAACCTGTGAAAAAGAGTCACCAACCAACCCTTAAATAGGAATGGAGGAGATAATTTAGCTGTCATTATGACAGTCAGATTAAATTAATTTGTCGTATTTGAAGAAATAAAATTGTGTCAAATTTTAATATAAAATTTTCAAATGGTGGGACATTGGGGATGGGGATGGGGGGGGGGGGGGGGGGCCCATAATCAAAGTGTTTGGATAAATCTCTGCCAAATAGTGGGTTTTGAAAATCCCTCTGGTTTCACCACCCCTGACTTATCTGTCTAAGCAGTTATCTAGCTAAGAATGAAGCCAGATTGGTGGAATCAGATGGGGGGTATTTCAAGCTGGAACAATGTTATCTGGATAATTTTGCTGATAGTCATCATTAGCAACTCATTTGGGGTTAATGTTTATTTTGGTTTTGCAAGCAATTTGAACCAGTGGATCCCAGAAAAGAAAACCCCAGAAGTAGGGAGGTAAGAAACAAATAAAAAGACATTAGACTGAGATAGCATAGTGGCATTTCTTCAACTTAACTATAAAGGGACAACCATAGGAGTAGATTTTAAAAGGCCTGCACGCGTAAATCCTGCCAGATTTACATGTGCAGGGCACTCGCGCGCCGGCGCACCTATTTTGCATAGGCCGCCGGTGCACGCAAAGCCCCGGGACGTGCGTACATCCCGGGGCTTAGTAAAAGGGGTGGGAGGGGGCATGCCCGGGGGTCTCCCTGGGGATCATGGGGTGGTCCAGGGCGGGTCCTGGGGCATGGCGATGGTTCGGGAGCAGGCCGGGAGGGTGGTCCAGAGTCCCCCGGCACTGCGGCCTGTGCCGGGACATGCCAAGCTGGCGCGCACAAGTTACGCCTGCCTCAAGCAGGCGTAACTTGCACAACAAAGGTAGGGGGGGTTTAGGTAGGGCTGGGGGGCGGGTTAGATAGGGGAAGGGAGGGGAAAGTGGGGGGACGTGGAAGGAAAGTTCCCTCCGAGGCCGCTCCGATTGCGCCGGTTGTGCGAACAAAAGTACACGCACGCGTACTTTTTTAAGATCTACCTCATAGGACTTACAACTCAAACTACAACTGATTTAATATGCTCATCTCTGGTATTCAAATGTTTCATAGAATCAAGGCAACACTAATTTTGAGGGATAAAAGAAAATATATCTAATATTCTCAAATATTACAAGACGGAAGGAGAACGGGAGTATTTGCTTCCCAAAGCTTTCTAAGAAATGTATTATTGCAATAAAAAAATATCACCTTATATATATATTATATTATATTTGCTGTTTTTATTTATTTATTTTGTAGCAAATTGTTTTCGGTTTAGCGCGCATTAACGATTCACCACGAAAAAAAAAATACCGAACCGCGGGAGATACAAATTTCCTGCGGTTTTACAAAAATGAAAGCAGAAACAATTGCCTGGACGATGCACAGCTCTAATTATCAATACAAAATGCAAAAGGAGAGTCATATGAACAAGACAGAAAACAGAATGGGAATATTGGTGGAATCTTCCCAATAACCCCATAGAAAAACTTGTACTATAACAGCCATCTCTATTTCAATATAGTTATGAATGATCTGGAAAATGGAACAACGAGTGAAATAGTCATATTTGCAGATGGGACAATGTTATTCCGAGTTGTTAAATCACATGTGGATTGTGATATATTGCAGGAGGGCCTTGCGAGATTGGAAGACTAGGCATCCAAATGACATTGAACGTGGACAAATACAAAGTGATGGACATAGGGAAAAGTAACCCACATTGTAGTTACACAATGTTAATTTCAATATTAAGAGTTTCCATGCAGAAAATTATCTGGGCATCAAAGTGGACAATACTTTGAAATCCTCGCCCAGGGGTAGATTTTCAAAAAGCGCGATTTGGCGTACTTTTGTTGGCGCATCAGGCGCCAACAAAAGTACGCTGGATTTTAGTAGATACGTGCGTAGCCGTGCGTATCCGCTAAAATCCTGGATCGGCGCGCGCAAGGCTACCGATTCCGTATAGCCGGCGCGCGCCTAGCCGCGCAGCCTACCTCCGTTCCCTCCGAGGCCGCTCCGAAATCGGAGCGGCCTCGGAGGGAACTTTCTTTTGCCCTCCCCTCACCTTCCCCTCCCTTCCCCTACCTAACCCACCCCCCCGGCCCTGTCTAAACCCCCCCCCTTACCTTTGTTGGGGGATTTACGCCTCCCGGAGGGAGACGTAAATCCCCGCGCGCCAGCGGGCCGCTAGCGCGCCAGGACGCGACCTGGGGGCGGGTCCAGAGGGCGCGGCCACGCCCCCGGACCCGCCCCCGAAACACTACGTCCCGCCCCAAAAACGCCGCGCGGATCGGGCCCGCCCCCCTCGGAAAACCCCGGGACTTACGCGAGTCCCGGGGCTCTGCGCGCGCCGGTAGGCCTATGTAAAATAGGCGCACCGGCGCGCAGGGCCCTGCTCGCGTAAATCCGGGCGGATTTACGCGAGCAGGGCTCTTAAAATCCGCCCCCCATTGTGCTGTGGCAGTCAAAAAAGTAAACAGAATGTTAGGAATTATTAGGAAAGGAATGAAGAATAAAATGGAGGATATCAAAATACCTCTGTATTGTTCCATGGTGAGACAACACCTTATGCAATTCTGGTCACCGCATCTCAAAGAAGTCATAGTTGCACTGGAAAAGGTATAGAGAAGGGCAACCAAAGTGATATAAGGGATGGAATGGCTCCCTATGAAGAAAGGCTAAAGAGTTAGGGCTGTTCAGCTTGGAGAAGAGGATGAGAGGGGATATGATAGAAGTCTATAAAATCATGAGAGGAATAGAATAGGTAAATGTGAATTGGTTATTTATTCTTTCAGAAAATACAATGACTAGGGGACACTCCGTGAAGTTAACAAGTAGCATATTTAAAACAAATAAGCAAAATCTATTTTCACCCAATGTGCAATTAAGCTCTGGAATTCATTGCCAGATAATGTGTTTAAGTCAGTTAGCATGGCTGCGTTTAAAAAAGGTATGGGCAAGTTCTTGGAGTAGAATTCCATAAACTGTTATTAACCAAGTTGACTTGGTTATTACCGAGCATTAGCAGCATGAAATCTACTGTTGGGTTCTTGCCAGGTACTTGTGACCTGGATTGGCCTTTATAGAAAATAGGATGCTGAGCTAGTTGGACCCAAGGTCTGATCCAGCATGGCAATTTATCATAAAGATAACCAGACACTTTAACCAGCTAACTTTAGGATTACTCTATGGTATGACTAAAGTTAGTTGGATAACTTATCTGGCTGACATAACTCCACCCAGAAGGCACCTGGATGCCTTTATGTTATCCAGTTAAATTGTAGCTGGATAATGAGATATCCAGCCAAACTTTAGGCAGAATATTGTCCAAAATATTTAAAAGTCGGCATTTAGTCAGTTCACCCGCAAGTCACAAACACCACAAGGCACATACAGAGGGGCAAAGAGCAACAAAACTAACGGCATTAACATCCCAAGGCACCTAAACAGAGGCAAAGGGCATGACATGACATGAACACAACAAGGTACCCTGAGAACATTATAACAGCAGATACAGATCATGAACAACTCAAAGTACAGTGAGAGTAGTGAGGCAATGAGATCAACACTTTAAGGAACCTACAGAGGGGCAAAGGGCTCCAACAATATTGGCATAAACACTAGGGATGTGCATTCAAAAGAAATAAAATATGAATGCAATTTCCTATTTCATTTCAGGTCATTTTCAAAATGAAATGATTTAAATTCCAACAAAATTTTGTTAGAATCTCATTTTGATTTGAAAATCTATAAAAAGAAAGTAATTCATCAGGCCTAGGTCTAGGCTCAAGACCGGAACCTTGCCTAGGGAATATGCTGAAACCCAAAGCAGAGGCCTCTGTCTAAACCCGAAGTCAACGCCAGTCCCTCAGCCTAGGCCAAAGCCCAGTGCCAGAGACTTGACACATGGACTGCGACCTACACCCAAGTGCGATGCAGGGGTCTCACCTAGGCCCTAGCCCAATGCTGAGGTCTCATCCGAGACCTAAGCAAAGGCCCAGTCCTGAAAGATTGTGACATAGTTGGAAAATTTTGTGACCTCCACTTACCTTTTCCATCATGGATCTGAAGCCGAGATCAGGCCCAGGCCTGATGCTGGGACACAACCTGGAAGTTGAGGCCTGATGCTTGGACTCAACTTCCAGATACAAAACTGATGTTTGGACTCAAAGTCCAGATACAAAACTGGGGCCTGGCCAGAGACCAGGTCTCAACGGCTGCAACTTGGCCTAGACCAGGACTTGGGTCCAGTCAGGAGGCCAGGTCCCAATGCTTGGACCTCAGCCCAGGCCTGACTCTTGAACCTTGGCACAGGGTCAGGCCTAGGCCTCAGAAGTCCTCTTCTGATGCTTCCTTTCTTTGCTCTTCAAATGATAGTGTCCGCTTTGGATGCACCAGAGTATAGTGCACCTTCCCTAGTGGAGGGCGCTATTTTGATGTAGGCAGCTTTGATGTATTTCATTACATCCAAATAGCTTCCTTCTTTGGGGAAGATGAGCCAGAGTTAATTTACTCCAGCGGGTCACAAGCAGACACAGTCATCTGAAGAGCAAGGAAAGATGAAAGAAGACATCAGAAGCGAACTTCCTAGACCTGGGTTCTGTGCCTGGGCCTGACCCTAGGCCAAGGCCTTGGGTGTTAGGAACCAAACTCCAAGCCAGGCTGTGGCATCACTCCAATGCCTGAATGTTGGTATTGGTCCTCTGGGCCGGGCCCCTGTGTCGGTCCTGGGACCAGGTCCTGGACTAGGCTTACCTTCGGTAAGGTGGGGTTAAGCCTTGTCTATGGATCCTCCTCAGATGAGGTAAGTGGGGGCCAGGGAGGATCCGGGCTCTGGCATTTTTCTAGGTGGGAGGCTCTGTTTCTGTTTCTTTCTATTTTTGGGGTTGTTTTTTTAAATGTTTTGTTTGGTTTTTTTTATTAAAGAAATTAAATAAACATCAAAATGAAGTTCATGGGAAATCCCCCAAAAATGAAATGGAAAATGAAATGGAATGGAATGTTTACACCTGTACAGTCCTAATAAACTCCACAAGGCACTTACAGAGAGACAAAAGGCACCATCAATAGTGGCAGGACTAGCACATGGTACATACAGAGGGGCAGAATTTACCAGCAGACGATTGGAAAAAGGCAATGTCATCTGCAGAACACGAGAAAATAATTTAAATAATCTGACTTGAAGATACGGAAAATCAAATGCAAAAGTATAAATATAGTGGGAAATATTGGGATTTGCTTCAGAAGCAACACATGGATCAAAATCTGACTCAAGAATGATTAAAGAGAGGTGAGTTTAGACCAGAAGATGAGAGATTGATAATTGCTAGGGATGTGCAGTTGCAATTTTTTGGTCCATTTTCTCATTTTGGGTTTGTGTGTGTGTGTGTGTGTGTGTGTTTGTTTTAGAGGGATTTTGTTCATTTAATGTTTGTTTTTGTTCAGTTCATTTCCTGCTCCAAAAAACTCCATGAAAACAATAACAATAAAATAATTGGCCTCCTAGAGGTCTTCCAACCCCTACTTCTCACCAAACAAAGCCTTGGGGCCCAGTCTGAGCTCAGTTTTTGCCTCCAGAGGCCCTTCTACCACTCCCTGTTTCTTGCCAGGTCTGGGGAACTCCATAGCTCCCACCTACCCCTTATAGAGGGGGGAATGAGGAAAAAAGTCCATTTGTTCTTGCTCCCACTGAATCCTCTAAAAAAAGGGCATCTGAGGATGGCTCCAAAATGACATCATTTTGGTGCCTATCTCAGGTATGGTAGGTACTAAGATTTGTATTCGGGAGAAGCAAAAAAAAAAGAAATAACAATGAAATGCCCTATTTTGTTTTATTTCATTCTCAAAATGAAACAAATGAAAATTCAACAAAATGTTGTGGGTTTTTCACATTTCATTTTGAGAACCACAAAAAAAAAAAAAAGACTTCGGTCAGGCCTATGCCCAGGCCCGAGGCTAGGGTCTCACCTAAAGAATAGGCTGAGGCCCAAAGCAGGCACATCAGCTTATGAATGAGCACAATGCCGGTGCCTCGGCCTTGCCATAGGCTTAGGCTGTGGCCCAACTCAGAGGCCACAGCCTACACCCAAGTGCAATTCCAGGGTCTTGGCCAAGGCCAGGTACCAACGCCTGGGCCTAGGTGGATACTCGAGCAAAGGCCCAGGACCCAAAAACTTTGCTGGGGTTGGGAAATTTCCCAACCCCCACTTATCTGATCCAGTGTCCTGCCTCAGCCTGGAGGCCTGATGCCTGGGCCTTGGGCCATGGGCCTTGGGCCTAGGCCAATGCTGGGGGGTTATTCATCAAACTGCGATGGGCTGTTATCGCGTGCATTAGGACGTTATTGTTCATCGTAACACCCTAACGCACACAATAACGACAGCATCACGATTTGAAAATGTAAATTAGGAAAAGGGAAGGAGTTTGGGCAGGGTTTAGGTAAATTAGGGTCCTGTAGCGCTGCGGGAGATAATGTATCACACATTATCACCTTCAGTAATGCCAGAAATATCTACAGTTTTCATTGGCGCTATGGGGGTGCTAGTGTGCAGCACGGCCACAACCATGTTGGGTGAAAATGCACCGCCGTGATGCAGCTGCCTACTCATTATCACCCCACCCCTTTTTTTTTTTCCGCAGCTCATCATTACACTATAATTATAGCGGATTGCTACATCTAGGGGTTAGTAAGGGAATGCCACCCAACATTTGAAAAATTGAGACCCGATGATGTCATGAAGTAAGAATATAGAGAAGCTAGAAAAGGCAGTGGCAGTTTAAGAATCTGGGAGAGAACTGAGCGGAAGGATGGAGGGCTGCTATCTCCAAAAAAAATAAAAAAAAACAAACAAAAAATAATAACAGGGGTGGGTAAGAGTATGGGGCAAGGGTGTGGCCTGCTTGTTACAGCAGTTGCTACCCCTAATTGAGCTGGATGTCACTTGGATGCAGATACGGCGCTGGTCTCTAAATTGGTGGTAGGGTGGAGGGGAATTAGGGCTGGAGGGTACTGGAAGCCAATAGTAACAGGTGGGAGAGAGAAAAAGGGAAATAAAAATGGATAAAGTGCGTAGCTTGCTGGGCAGACTGGATGGGCCGTTTGGTCTTCTTCTGCCGTCATTTCTATGTTTCTATGTTTCTATGTAAGTGACATGGAAGAAGGCAAGCTAAGCTAGTATTCCTCTCTGAAACTGTAAACGTTGCTGCCTGACAGAAACAATAGTTAACAATGGAATGAGTGGTATGTGATTGAATAGTGATTAGTTATTTAAAAAACAGCAAAGGTAAGGTTAAGAGTAGTTAACCTTAAGTGTAATGGCAGCTGACCTCAGATGAATTAGTGTCAGCATTGATAGTTTCAGTGAATGAAAGGGATAAATATTTTAGAGAAACTGTTTATGAGAGTTAGTGAAAGAGCTCAGAAAAGCACATGAAAAAGATTCCCCATTCAAAAGAAGGTTTCAAGCATTTACTCTGAGACCAAGGCATTCCAGACAGAGAAAATGTTTCAACTGGTTTTGGGGGGAAAAAAAACCTGGAAAGAAAATTTCTCAGATAAATGGCTCAGATAAGAGAGGTCTGAGAAAAGAGCTTGGGCTTTCCAATAGGAACTTATGAGTTGTAGCCAAGAAAAGTAAAGAAACATTGTCTTGGTCTTGGAGACTAAAACACTCACTGCTCTCAAACAGAAGAGTAAAGTAAGAAAATAGCCCCTCAGCGATAAAGAGAGAAAGAAACTTGAAAGGAAACAGAACCTTTAGTACAAGTATAAGTTCTCTCTGACAAAAAAGTAAATTAGTTACCCACTATTATTCCTGACCGGCATTAGCTAGAGAAAACTTAATTATATTTAGCTAAAAGTTCAACAAGCCATTGAAGACACAACACCCTAGGGAACATGTTTAGTTGTCAGATGAACTGTTGGTACAAGGGAGTTCGTTTTCCTTATTGATTTTGTAAAGAGTGAGATGGTAGGTACAAGAGCTGTGAGAGTCAAGAGGAACAATCAACGCACCCTAGCAACGAATTCACAGAACGCCAGACAATTCCAAAAAGGAAAAAAAAAAAATAGTATGTATACACCAGCTAAAAAAAAAGACAGGCCTGTTTGTAAAAGACAACAGAGAGAACAGAAAATAAAGGTGAAAGAGAAAGTATAAAAAGAAAAGATTCCTACCCAGGAAGGTTTCCAAAGGAGGAGTACGTACTCACATGTGATCTAGGGAAAAATAAAAGAGAGAGAGAAAAAACAAAGAATCAATTCCTATGACACGCCCCCGATGATGCGCGGGTCGCATCACGCCGACCGACGCGCGTCCTGGGGCTTTGCGCGCGCCGGAAGCCTAGGCAACATAGGTTCGGAGCGTGCAGGGGGAGTTTGGGCCAGGTTTTCGGGGGGTACGCGCGTATCTTACGCGCGTACCCCTTTGAAAATCTGGCCCAGAATTTGCAAAACAAGACAAAAAAATGTTGATAAAAAAAAAAAAGAAAAAGTTGGCAAAAACACAAATATAGAAAGCTACTTCGGAAACCCTATGTAAAACCTGACACAGGAATGGCTGTGGAGAGGAGAGTTTAAATCTCAGAATAAAAAATTGATAATTGCAGCACTGATTATTTATTTAATTTGATTTATATTCTGCTTTATGACACTTCAAAGTAGATTACCTTCTGATACTAGAGGTATTTATCTATCCCCACAGGCTTATAATGTAAGTTTGTACCTAAGGCAATGGACAGTAGAGTGATCTACACCACATAAAAAGGAATGGTAGTGGGATTTGAATACTGGTTTCTCTGGTTTATAGCCCACAGCTCTAACCACTAGGCTTCTCCTATACTCTACTGATAGTAGATTATGGATAAGATGTTTCACAGCATAAAAATGGGGTCTCACCTGGGACTTATACAGGGGCAGTATCACCTACATTTTTTGCTGGCCATTCCTCTTCCTCTGCATCGACACAATTTTCTGGCTTTTGTTGTTGTTTATCCACCAGTTTGGCCACCTTAAGATTATCAGATGCGATCACCAAAAATAGATGGTAAAACAGATGAAAGCAAATCCTAGAAAACAGTACCAGACATGGTTATACAATTCATGATTGGATGTCAATGTCAAGTTCTAATGTCAGAAGACCTATGTACAGAAAGTCATAATAAGGATGCATAGCTCAACCACTGGAAATTGTTCAAACTATTATAACAACATTTTTCCTATTCCAGCAGATAAACAGTTTGATTCAAGAAAACTCGTAAAGGAGAAAAACAAAAGGACAGCATTGTTGATAGAAGTTTTAGTACCAAGTGACAATTCCATGGATCATATGGAAAGAGAGAAAATCCTCAAGTACCAAGTGACATGAGACCAAGAATATGTGGTAGAATAGAACAGAATGTGTTCCATTTGAATTGGGTGCCAGTGGCCTGATTTATAGACATTGATCCCATGAGAGTATTTGGAACAGGTTGGAAATGATTTCATTGTTCAGCACTATCGAGAGTTAGCGCACACTAACTAAAACATGAATTTTTTCTGAAATTTTGGAAAAAATTAAATCATTTTTCGGTTCTCCCGAACTATTCCAAATTAGGCAATTCATTGACAGGGAGAAGTGAAATGAAATCTCTGTTCGATATCATTTCAATATGGCATCATTAGATGAAGGAGCTGGCTATTCAGACTTGGAGCAGAAGTTAATTGTAAGCTAAGATGCTACTGACTGGAGGTATGAAATACTCTTTAGCTCCTTGCTGCTTAATATCCTGTGATTCAGAGAACCCAGGATATGATTCTTCCTCTGAATCCGTTTTTGAAAATAATGCCTCTATTACCTGAGAAGCAGTCCTGAGTTTGGATCTGCATTTCCGATTGCCTTTTACTATGGTATAATCTGTCAAAGGATAAAAAACAGAAAAAAAAACAACAGTTGTGTAGATAGGTGAAAGAAAAGAAAAAATATATCTGCAACTGTGGGGGCTTGAATGGCTCATGTAGGCAGTGACCCAGTTATTTTAGGGTCTGGAAGCTATCCTTGTTGTCAAGAGGGGGGCCAGAAGTTAAAAATGCTCCAGCAGCTGAAATGCCACATTTTAAAAGTAAAAGCGGCAGGAGCTGCAGTGAAGGCCTCCAGCAGCTTGATCGCCACATTTGGAGTTGGGGAAAAGGCTGCGAGAGGAGTAAACCCATTGGCAGCATAGACACTGCGTTGTTTAAATGTGCGCGGTGTTTGCCATGTTTGCAGTGGAAGGAGCATCAGGACTTGGAACAGGCAGCTGTTTTAGTGCCATGGCTTCTCTGAGGCTCTTTATGCATGTCCCAATGTACCAGGGAGTGCCAGCGTTTGTTTGGAGGTACCACGGGAGAATGAGGACAACCACCAGCATGGAAACAGTAAAAAAAAAAAAAAAAAAAACACCACATGCAGGAGAGACAAGGCGAGCAGCGGATGTCAGCGTTGTTGCTACTTGGGGTCTCCCCTGTAGCCCAGAGCCACCAAACATTTTAAAGTTCAAAAACTTAGCAATTTTAATGTTTAATAATTAAGGAGACTTCCATAAGATTTTTAAAGGGCTAAAGAGGACCAATAAAACTTTAAAAATTCAGAGTTTTGACAGTGGTGGTCATGAAAATACTTATTTAAAATATAATTCATGTAAAATTAGACTTTGAAAAAGTTTATTTAAAAAATTATATTTATAAGTAGTTCTGGAGACCACATAAAAAATACTGATTCATAAGAATTTTTTTAAAATTAATAAATATCTAAGGAGTTTTAAAGAAGCTTCTGGCTATTTTTAAAATTGTTCTGAAATATTTTTAAATTCAGACATTGAACTAAAGGGAGTCCTGAAGGGTTTTCATAGGATTTCAAGTAAAAGGGTACTGTAATAATGCGAATAATGAGAGAATGGATTTGAGATGTTTATTTTGTATTTGGGGAAAAGTAATATTTTGTTTGGAAACCATAGATTTTAATTTTATTTAAAAATTCAGTCTTTGCCACTTAGAAAAATAGGTTTCATTGGTTTAAACATCAGAGCAACTGTAACAAGGAAAGTCATTGCCATCGGGACTCCTTGATAACAGAGTCTTGTTTAAAATTCTTGAAGTGAAAAGTCAGCATAGTGTTACTTTTTTAAAGCCAAAGCACTTTTAAAATATTTTTTCTTGTGAGAATAAACAAAAGTAAAAGTGAATTACAAATTTCTTTAGCTGTATTACTCACTAACAGATTAGTTAATTCTTAAATATATGTTCTCATTTATCTAAAACAAAGCAGCAAGGAACTATTTTATTTAATGACTTCATGCAGAGTAATAATCCCTTGAACCCTACATAGTAGTTTCAGTTTAGAACACTGGGCGGATTCCTGAGTTGACTGAGGAAGGGACAAAACCTGCACAGCTGCTGCTTATACCAAGAGGCCTAGTGAAAGCACTTAATAGCTAAAGATAACTAGGGAACACAACTGAGTGATTGTGCAGGTGTTTGTGATTATATTTATTAATTATCCTGAGGTAAGGAAGGAAGATTGGGGATTTAAAAATTAATTTTAATTTGACTGACCCACAGATTTTATTTGTCAGCCCTGATAGTGACTGAACGTTGTATGGATGGATGACAGAATATTTTTAATAATTTTTCACAAATATTTAGTAAACCTTTAAATACTAAATTAAAGCATAGGAGATATAAAACTGGTATAGATAAACAAGTATCTCATTCATTTTTTGTTTAAAGAGATATAAAGCTGAGGTAGATAAATCAGTTTCCAAATCATAAAAAAGGGTAAAACCAATGTAGATGAATTAGGACCTTTTACTTAGTTATAATTGAAAATTTGAATATTGCCCGAGCACAAATATTGACAGTCTTGATATTTTAAATGACTATAATGAGGGATTCCAAAAGTATGTGAATGAATGCTTGGGTTCCTGATGCTTCCTGATTTTCAGAAGATCTGCATGCAACAAAAACACTTAAGATAGTTAAGTCACATATCCTAAAGAATGATGGAAATAATTTTTAAATGTTATTTACAATAGCTAGTAATACCTCAGTATACTAAGAGGTAGATTTTCAAAACAGCGTGCAGGCATACCTGTGCGCGCACTACCTGGCACGCACACATCTACGCCCTATATTTTATATCTTGCGAGCGCAGGCATGCGCAAGTTATAAAATCGGGGATCGGCGCGCGCGCAAGGGGGTACACAATTGTGCACCTTGCATGCACCGCGCCGCGCTGCCTTCCCCCGTTCCCTACCCACATCCCACCTTCCCTTCCCTTCCCCTACCTCTCCCGCCCTTTCCCCCCTACCTTTCTCTTTTTTTTTTAATTTCAAAACTTACTTCAGCCCTGGGGCTGAAGTAGGTTGCGCGCGCCAGCCAACTGCCGGCGCGCGATCCCCGGCACAGCAGCCAATGGCCGCTGTGCCGGGAACCTCTGACCCCGCCCCCAGACCGCCCCACCCCTGGACTGCCCCCTTTACTAAAGCCCTGGGACTTAGACGTGTCCCGGGGCTTTATGCGCAGTCCCGGGCCTTTATATATACATTTTATATACTTTTTATACTTTTTTTTAATATACCTCAGAGCAGAAGATGAATGCACCCAAGGGTCCCGAGAATGGGTTCCCCCCAGAAGACTTTGTGGCATGATTCGGGAAGCCCCCACTGGGGGCTGTCTTTAGCACAGCAAAGACAATTCTCCCAGTAGCTCACCAGGGAGCCAAGCATAAATGTAGGCATGACTCCTCTTCCAACAGCCATGCCATGTTCCTCCAGCTTTCCTGAATGTTCTTTCTTCAGACCATAGGACCATTTTTCTCCCTAAGTAGTGGGAGGCCAGGACAGCGCCCTTTCACGTTTCTAGCTGCACTGAGGCCCTCCTTTCCACTGTAGAGCAGCGGGTGGACCCCTGTCCGATGCATGGCAATCTGCCGCAGTATATGTTATCTGGTTGATCCTACCAATAGCATGTGCTGCTGTCAAAGATTAAGCCACGCACATGTTAAGGGCACATGGCCAATACAGTGAAACTGTGAATGGATCATTAAAACAGTTATGTTCTTTTTGTTGCTGCTAGAACAGTAGTAATTGTAGATCAGAAGGGTCCCTGAATTATTTTGCCTAAAAGCACTAATATACTTGCACCCCCACACTGTTCACTTCTACCCTTGGGTGCTGGTGGGCTTTTATTCTTCTGGTGTAACCCCTCCATCCTCTTTTGCGGCCTGTTACTGGCATTACCAGATGGAGGTGCTGAAATTGCAAAGACGAAACATTTTGCAAATTGTGCTTTGTGGTCTGATATCTGAAATAGTACATATTATATCAGAAATATACGTACAGTATTCAGATTTTAGCACGTGAAGCCATTTTTGTAAAGTTTTGCTTGGCATAGTTTATTGGCCTCCTTAACAGAGTTCTAATTACAATCACAGGTTGATCTAACATATTCCTAAGTGACAGTGAATTTCTGAATTGGGTTTTCTCCTTCTTCCTTATAAATGAGCCCAATTTTATAACAGTGTGCATAGGGCTACAGTCTACGAGTAAAGAGTACTCTGTGTCCCCCAGAATGCCTCTTCGTAGCACTTTAAAAATATGTGAATGAGTTACATGCTACTTTTAGGCAAACAACTCCCTGGGCAATTTTCCAAAGACCATTTATGTGCATGAAAATAGCTTTTATGCATGTAAATACTTTTGAAAAATCTGGCCCAGTATCAGAAGACAATGGACCATTAACCACCCCATGATAAGCTTCATTAAAGCTGATTAGGGCGACCTATAAAACACCTTCAAACCAGTCCAAAAAAAATGTAGGTGTCTATTTTCAAAAGTTTGAATTTTCCACTAATTTGACTGCCCCTGATATATAGGGCCAAGTCCTTAACCAGCCAAAAACTTAGTCTGAAACGTCAGGGATGGACCAGGGTGTTCTGGAATGCCACGAAGCTATCAGGCTAACTTTGGCCAGGATTCATCTTTCCGTGCGGAATGATGAAGCCTGCACTAAAGGGGGCAGGGGGGCGAAGCAGGGGGTGGGCGGGTGGGCGATAGCCCGCAGCCGATCGCACCACGGCAGTGCGGTTTCGCCAGCCGCAGCGCGGATGGCTTCAGGCTATCGCGGGCCTAGCGCCATCGTAAAAGGTGGTGCTATTCCCCGCGCTACTGTCGACGATAATGTTCGAAACATTATCGCCGGCAGCGGTGCCACCGCTGACTCCTCCTCCTCCCACCGCGAAAAGGGCCTTTTCGCATGCGATAAGGCCCTAATGCATGCGATAAGTCCTTAGAAAATAACCCCCCTTTGTCAGACAGCTCTAGAACTGCCTCAGAGCAGTCCTAAAGTTGCCTGTGTGCCTGGATATCTTTCCTTAGAGGGCTATATTCAGAATATAGCCAGAAGTATATTAAAAAGAAATGCCTGCTGGGGCTGCAGGTGTGATCCCAAAATGCTTTTTAAGTATATGTGGGTATAGCACCTGATCTTCACTCTCCCAAATCCCAAACTCCAACATTTAAAACAAGATACGGCAATAGCAACCCAAACCAGTCCCATTCCCTTTACAATACTTAAAACAGACACCAAGCACCCTCCTGCCCCCTCCCAGTCTGAATCCTGCCAAACCCTCACATCTGATCCAAGAGCCAATGCAGTCTTGCCTCAGTCCTGGTCACTCCAAGCGTTGCTCTAAAGTTAGCCAGATAACTTGTCTACTCACTGCCTTTCTGAATATTAAACTCTGCTTTCTGAGTGCCAGAGCTTGTGGAAGGCCCCGCAAAGTCAATCAATGAGCTAAATTGTATTGCATAATAAACCTATCAGCATTTTGTTTCAACAAAAGAACTGTCTTAAGGGCGATGAACAGAAACATTGCTCTGTTCATTATGTAATAAAATTGAGTTTCTTTATTGATTTGCTTTGGAACGTTTAGCCTTTTGTCATCAGCTGATGTCATGAATACTGAAACATCCTAGCTTTTTTTTTTTTTTTATTTGCTGCGTAGTTACAGAGAGGTCAATATTTAAAAAAATAAAGAAGAACAGATAACTTGTCCGGCTAAATTTAGCTGACAAGTTATCCCGGATATTCAGTGAGATAAATGTCCACTATTAAAAGTATCTAGCTACCTTTAGTCGGATAACTTTGAACCTGACTGGCTATCTTTTTAATATCATCAGTTAGGTTTAAAGTTATCTGGCTTCATGTATCCAAATAATTTTAGACTTAACCGGCTATATTAAAAAAAATATATAGCCAGTTAAGTGACCAAGCTGACTTTTTTTTCTAAAAAGTACCTCACAGGCCTAGCAGCCCAGGTCACCAACTCTCCAACCAAAGTTATAAATAATGAACCCTGCCGGGCTGAGCCTTCCTAATCCGCCAAGCCACTCTGGCAGCATTTTAAAAGTAAAACAGCTAGGGATGGTGTCCTCCCTTCCTGCTCCCCAGTTCTGCACAGGCAACACCAGGACTTCCTGACATAGCAATGCAGAAACCACTGGCTGGGATCACGGCAGGAGCATACCATGATCCTAGCTGAAGACAGAGATCTTATTTTTGCCTTTTAAAATCCTAGTGTTGGAGTATTACTTTTTAAGTTAAAGTAAACCTTTTTATGAGTTGAACACCACTCTTGGACCCTGAGCTTTTATTCAAGTGAACAATTTGCATCCACTATCCTCTACTGTGAGTAGTAAATACATAAGAACATATGAAATTGCCATAATGGGTCAGACCAAGGGTCCATCAAGCTCAGCATCCTGTTTCCAACAGTGGCCAATCCAGGCTAAAAGTACCTGGCAAGTACCCAAACACTAAGAAGATCCCATGCTACAGATGCCAGTAATAGCAGTGGCTATTTTCTAAGTCAACTTGATTAATAGCAGGTGATGGACTTCTCCAAGAATTAATCCAAACCACTTTTAAACCCAACTACACTAAGGGCCGGATTTTCAAAGCATTACGTGCGTAACTGGACTTACGCATGCCAAGCCTATTTTAAAAACGCTCGGTGACGCGCGTAAAGCTCCGGGACGCATCTAAGTCCTAGGGCTTTTAAAAAGGGGTGGTCCGGGGGCGGGGTGTGGGTGGGGTGGGGCAGTCTGGGGGCGGGGTGGGGTCAGAGGCTCCCGGCACAGCGGCCATTTGCCGCTCTGCTGGGGGATCGCGCGTCGCCTGTCAGCCAGCAGTCGACTAGCGCATACAACTTGCACCTGCCCGAGGCAGGCACAACAGGGTAAGGCAATTTTTTTGCAGAGGTTTAGCTTGGGAAGAGAAGGGAAGGTGGGGTGGGGGATTAGGGAAGTTCCCTCCGAGGCTGCTCCAATTTCGGAGTGGCCTGGGAGGGAACGGGGAAGGCAGCGCGGCTTAGCCAGAGCTCAGCGCTCACAAGGTGCAAAATTGTGCATCCTCTTGCACACGCTGATCTCCGATTTTATAACATATGCACGCAGGCGCGGGCATCTTATAAAATCACATGGCCATGTGTGCACGATGGATAGCGAGCACACATGGACGCACGCACCAGGTCTTAAAATCTACCCCTAACTGCACTAACCACATCCTCTGGCAACAAATTCTAGAGCTTTATTGTGTGTTGAGTGAAAAAGAATTTTCTCCGATTAGTCTTAAATGTGCTACATGCTAACTACATGGAGTGCCCCCTAGACTTTCTATTATCCGAAAGAATAAATAACTGATTCATATTTACCCGTTCTAGACCTCTCATGATTTTAAACACCTCTATCATATCCCCCCCCCCCCCCCCCCCAGCCGTCTCTTCTCCAAGCTGAACAGTCCTAACCTCTTTATTCTTTCCTCATAGGGGAGCTGTTCCATCCCCTTTATCATTTTGGTTGCCCTTCTATGCACCTTCTCCATCGCAACTATATCTTTCTTGAGATGTGGCAACCACAATTCTACACAGTATTTAAGGTGCGGTCTCACCATGGAGCAAATTAGAGGCATTATGACATTTTCCGTTTTATTCACCATTCCCTTTCAAATAATTCCCAACATTCTATTTTTTTTTTTGGCTGCTGTAGCACACTAGGCTAACAATTTCAATGTATTATCCAAAATGACGCCTACATCTCTTTCCTGGATGGTAGCTCCTAATATGGAAACTAACAATGTGTAACTATAGCATGAGCTATTTTTCCCTATATGCATCACCTTGCACTTATCCACATTAAATTTCATCTGCTATTTGGATGCCCAATTTTCCAGTCTCACAAGGTCTTCCTGCAATTTATCACAATCTGCTTGTGATTTAACTACTCTGAATAATTTTGTATCATCTGCAAATTTGATTACCTCACTAATCATATTCCTTTCAAGATCATTTATAAATATATTGAAAAGTACGGGTTCCAATCCAGATCCCTGAGGCACTCCACTGCCCACTCCCCTCCACTGAGAAAATTGTCCATTTAATCCTACTCTCTGTTTCCTGTCTTTTAGCCAGTTTGTAATCCACGAAAGGACATCGTCAACTATCCCATGATAGAAGCCTCTCATGAGGAACTTTGTTGAATGCCTTCTGAAAATCCAAATATACTACATCTACCGGTTCACCTTTATCCACATGTTTATTAACCCCTTCAGAAAAGTGAAGCAGATTTGTGAGGCAAGACTTGCCTGGGGTAAAGCTTGGGTTAAGTGAGCAAAGAGTAAGAGTGACTGTGCAGCCTGGTTACCTCACTGCTGTGCCTAAGGCCCCAGAGATTAAGATCTCCTCCTCATTGGAGAACCTCGCTCCCCAGGGCTGAAGTTTGGTGCTTGAGTGTGATAGACATCTGGGAGTCTAAGACAGACCTGCATCAGGAATCCTCTTCCCAAGATGGCATTACATTTCTTTTCTCCCTTGTCTTCCTTCCCATATATCAAATTTTAGGCTGGTCCTCTAGGCAATGAGTGCTGAAACCGGTCCTACAGGCCCCTCCAGCAAGTTGGGTTTTCAGGATATCTCTAATGAATATGCATGAGAAATATTTGCATATACATGAAGGTAGTGCATGCAAATACATCTCATGTGGTTTTGCCCACCGCAGTGCAGCCACACTACACATTATCACCCCCATAGCACCATGGGAAAAGGTATAGTTATTTCCCATGGTGCTGCCGGTGATAATGTGAAAAAACATCATCACCTGCACTGCTGATGAATGATAAATCTCAGCCTAAGTTGCTGACTTTAGTTGAAGAAAAATTCCAGCTCATAATGCTGTGGTTTTATTTATTTTTATTTAATAAATAAATGTGTTTATGTATTTATTTAATACATTTCTATCCTGCTCCATTGATGAACATGCAAAAAATTACATAAAACAATAAAACAAATAATAATAAAAATATTCTAGAAGACATATAAAAAAAGAAATCCAGGAATTACAACTTACATAAGATAACATCGGATGTAACAAACATAAAAGCAAAAATAAAAATAAAAGTAAATTCTCTGCATCAAAAGATATTCCAGAGCCCAGATTAAGGCTAGGGGATAGAGGCAAGTCCTAAACTTGCAGTGCCTTGAAAACATGTCAGATTATGATGATGACATCTAGGATAAAAGAGAGACCTGGTCTATGCTGCTGATCAGTGCTGATAGTAGGGGGAGATGTCTCTGATCAATGCTGAGTTGTGGCACTGACTGCTAGGAAGGACAGAACTTATCAACCAAGCCAGTGCAATTGGAAGAATGGGGTATTAGGGAGGGATGAGGATGGCACTGCTTATAAGGGAGTGAAACAGTCTCCAGGAGCTTACAATCTCTAGCAGAACTAAAAATCAAACAACAGGTAAGAAACTGAGTGCATGTCTCTTTTCAATTCCAAAACAGATAATGTATATGTCACCTATCAAAAAAGGGCAAAGTGTCTCCAGAACAGATTGACAAACCTACTGACAAAGGCTTTAAACTAAGATCATTGGGAATTAATGAAAAAAGCCCTTGGCTAAGTATAAGCCCTCGGGTAAGTAAAATATTAAACTCTTGTATAGAAGTGAGAAAGAATGGCAACATCTGGAAAACTATGTACATTGGTGCCTGTGCTAAGGGAAATAATATCCTGAATCTAGAGAAGTCATGGAAGGGGCTTCTTGTATATATTGGCTATCATGGAGATGTGGCACATAGAAAATCATGACTTGGATATAGTTATTCCAAAAAGCAACGGCTCACCCCCTCAAATTATTATATCAAAAACAAAAAATTCCTTGAGGGAAAACTGCAAATTGCAAAATACCTATATTTTCATGTCATTAAAACACACCTTAAATAAGCCACAGGGAATGGTATCAGAATACTTGGTGCTGCAGTCTCATGGGCTCTTGCCCGCATAGGGCTACAACCCCTCTCTTGTATTAGCACTTTCTTATAACGTCATCTACCTTTTCCCATGTGCTCTTTTGGCTTTTGTTCTTTTTATCTTTTTTTCGTGCCCAAGCCTCTAATTAAACACCTATTAAAAAATACCCATTACAGGGTATACTCCAAAATGCTTTTCTTGTTAATTGCAAACACCCTTATCCTTATTTCATTTCACTTATATCACCAATAGTGTAGCAACTTATCTTCTCTGCTCCTATCTTTTGCTGTGATCGCCTTTCTTGCTGTTATTTATTTTTTGCCCGCCCGACATTGGCAATGTTTCGGTTCTAAACTCGCGCCTGCTTCAGGGGCATTCAACAAAGTTCCTACAGAGAAAAAACAATTTTAGATCTCCATTTCATAATTTTAAAAATTTTTGTTACTTATACGGCTACAGCAACGAGACTTACATTCTGACTTGACCCAACTTCTTACAGCATTTTCCACAATCAAAAGATGGCGCTCAGATGCTTCCTTTCACCTCCTACTGGAAGTTTACCATATATAGGGTTGTAAGGGATGATGGATTGTCCTATCAACATCACTCTACAGATATACAGACCAATCCACTTCCTTGTTAAGCCCCGTTGGCGTAACTGTTTCCAACAAAGATCCATTTCTGCTCACGTTGCAATAAACGTAGATTTAAATTCCCTCCTCGTTCATCCTGTACCACGCTTTCCAAAGCAGTGCATTTTAAACTTCCAAAAGAATGGGCTTGATCGACACAATGTTGCACCAGCGGTGCCTCTAACTTGTTGCGTTTCAATGCACTTTTGTGTTCAATTAAATGAGTCTTCAATAACCTCATCGTCTTACCTACATATAGGAGCCCACAAGGACACAAGGAAGAGAAGCACTAGCCACTATATAATAAAAACATTATATAAAAGCATCAGAACTGTAAGGCTTATGAGGTAAGGAGGAGGTGCTGTGGATTAATATGGAAAGAAGGAATGGTACATCTATTTACAGTACATTGGTGTAATATGCAGACCTCCATCCCAGGCAGAAGAAATGGATGGAGTCGTAATGGAGGATATTCACAAAATTGCTATGATAGGGGAAGTGCTATTGCTAGGTGATTTCAGTCTGCTGGATGTTAATTGGGATGTTCCAGCTGAGGTGTCTTCTAGAAACAAGGAGTTCCTGGATTCTTCGCGAAGAAAACCGTTCCATGAACTGCTAATGGAACCCATACGGAGGAGGTGATACCGAGCCTGGTGCTTACCAATGAGGGGACCGTTTCTGATGTCATAGTGGATGATCACCTGGCATCTAGTGATCACTGGATAGTGTGCCTCAGTATTAGAGTTCATGCTCTGATGGTTCATTCCAAGATGAGAGTTCTAGATTTTAAGAAAACTAACTTTCTTAAAATGGGGGGAGTACCTCAATGAGTCATTAGCTGGATGGGAAAATCTAGGGGGAGTAGAAAAGCAGTGGACAAAACAGAAATCGGATAGTGTAAGGGCAGCTAACCTTTTTGTTAGGAAAGTAAATGAAGAAGGTAAGAGGAAAAGAGAATGCTATGGTTTTCTAAAGAAGAAGCTGAAAAGGTAAGAAGAAAAAGTTTGTTCATAAACTACAAGAGATCACAGAAAAAAGGAAGATAGGCAACAAAATCTGGAAAATGCTAAGAGAAGCTGAGAAAGTAGTGAGGATAGCAAAGATAGAAAGGGAAAAAAATAGCCAATGCAGTACAATTGGGCAGGGGGACAAAATATTTTAGATATGCGATAGGTGGCAGTGCAAAAGTGGCGTTGCGAGACTCAAAGGTGAAGAGGAGGAATAGGTAAAGGCTGACAAGGAAAAAGTGGAATTATTTAAACAAATATTTCTGTTCTGTGTTCATTGAGGAACAGTAAGGAGTACAACCACGGAAAATGGGCGCGAATAGGATTGGATGTGAGGGAAACCCCAAACAATTTTCAGAAAACTGTGTTTGTGAGGAGCTAGCAAAAACTGTAAGCAGATAAAGTGATGGAGCTGGATGGGCTACATCCATGGATATTATAGGAACTTAGGGAAGCTCTAGTAACTCTGTGGTTTGACCTCTTCAATGCTTCTTTCGTTGTGAGTATAGGTCCAGAGGACTGGAGACAGGCAGATGTGGCTCCTCATCACTAAAGTGGAAGGAGGGAGCTAGGAACCACAGACCAGTTAGACTGACTTCTGTGATGAGTAAATTAGTAGAATTGCTTCTAAGTTAGAGGATAGTGCAGTTTCCAGAATCCAGTGGATTACAAGAGCCAACATAGCACGTTTTTATGTCTTAGCTCTTGTCAGATTAATTTAATCAATTTCTATGACTGGGCGACCATGAGTTGGATCAGGAGAGAACATTCAATGAAGTATACTTGAATTTCAATAAGGCTTTTGACATGGATCTGCATAGGCGACTTATAAACAAATTGAATACCCTTATATGACTCCTAAATAAATGGATTAGAAAATGCTTGAATGGAAGATGATAAAGGGTAGTAGTAAATGAAGTCTACTACAAGGGAAGGAGCATTACCAGTGTGTGCCATTGGGATCAGTTCAGATTATATGAAAATCAGCAACAGAGTAGACATACAAGAAGGTGTGGAAAACATGAGAAGGGATCTAATGAAGCTTGATGAATGGTATAGACAGGAGCGGTTCTATAATGAGGCAGGATGAGGCGACCGCTTCAGGCAGCAGAATTCGGAGGCGGCAAAAAAATGCCCCTGCAGCGTCTGCCTCCTCTCAATGCCTCAGGTTACCAGACCGGCCAGCACACATTTAAGAGAGCAGCATGAGCGTCCCGCATCACCACCTCGTGCTGAACAGCTTCTCTGAGCATGCGGCAGGGCTGAAGCTAAGCTGCGACCGTCTTGTCCTCTTGCCTTGCAGCTTTGCCCTGCCATAAGCAAAGGATGTAAGTGTAAAAAAAAGAAAAGGTTAATGGGCATGGCAGCGTTAATATTTTAAAAAATTTGGTGGTCAGCATTTCATCGGTCAGCTGCGGATGATTCTCCGCAGAGGCGTACTGAGGGGGGAGGGGAGCAGGTGGGATTGCTGATGACTGATAGAAAGGCCCATACGGCCACCGGTTTCATCCCACTGGCGGCTGAGCAGGGAATTACTGCTGCTATGCTGTGCGGGCACGCGCAGCAGGAAGATGACGGGGGCTGTGGGGGAGCTCATCCCACCATGGCCCGAAGAAAAAGGTCATGACCAAGCACTGCTCCTCTGCAGGACGTGGCCAATACCGCTCCTCCTCCTTCCTGCCTGCACGACCCCAGAAGAAAAACATTCCTGTGCAGGCAGGAAGGAGGAGGAGGAGCAGCATCGGCTGCGTACTGAAGAGGAGAAGCATTTGTAGCAGGGCCGCCGCAGATTCCACGTCGCAGCGGCCCGAGAAGAGGAGGCCCTGCAGCAGGACCACTGCAGAGCCCATCCCTTAGTGACTTGTGAACATAAGAACATAAGAAATTGCCCTACTGGGTCAGAACAAGTGTCCATCAAGCCCAGTTGCTGATTTTCATATAATCTGAACTGATCCCAATGGCACAGCACACTGGGCCGATGATTTCAATGTGTTATCCACTACGATGCCTAGATCTCTTTCCTGGGTGGTAATTCCTAAGATAGAACCTAACATTGTGTAACTACAGCAAGAGTTATTTTTCCCTATTTGCATCTCTTTGCACTTGTCCACATTAAACTTCATCTGCCATTTGGAAGCCCAGTATTCCAGTCTTGTAAGGCCGCCTACAATTCATCACAATCCACTTGAGATTTAACTGCTCTGCTTAATTTTGTGTTGTCTGCAAATTTAGTCACCTCACTCGTCATATCCCACAATCAATATGCATGATATAAATTTGTATGCATTGCCTCCATAGCATGCATAGTTTATCTTATGGATGGATATTCAATATAAATATCCTGAAAACCTGACCAGCTGGGGGGTCCTCCAGGACAGGTTTGTGAACTACTGGTCTAGAGTCTGGCAGCTGATTTAACGCTAACAAAATACAGATTCATGCATTTGGACTACAAAAAGGGAGCGGTCTAGTCTAGGGGATGACATTCTTCTATACACAAAACAACAGCAGGATCTGGGTGTGATCATATTTGATGATCCTGATGTGACTAAACAGGTGGATAGGAAATAGCAAAAGCCAAAAAGATGCTTGTGTCCACACGGAAAGGAATGGACAGCAGAAAAAAAGATGACGACATTGTCCCTGCATAAATCCCTGGTGAGACCTCATTTGAAATACTAAGTACAATTCTGGAGACTACGCCTTCAAAAAGATAGAAACTGGTTGGCGTGAGTCCAGAGGGCAGCTCTTTAAATAGTCAGTAGGCTTCATTATAAAGAATACGGGGGCAGATTTAAAGATCTACAGGTGTATACTCTAAAGGAAATGCAGGAAAGGAGAGAGACATTTAAATACCTTCAAAGTATCAAAGCCAGAGACAGGTTTTGCAATGAAAAGGAGGCTTTTAATGAGACATCATAGGATGAGAGCGAAAAGGGGGCAGACTGCAGAGTAATCTAAGGAAACCTTTCTTTACAGATTAGTTGGTGGTTGCATGGAAAAGCCTCTCGGTAGAGAGGACAGTATCTGAATTCCAGAAAGCATGGAACAAGGAAAGGGGATCTCTGAAGGGGTGGTAGAGATTGTAGAGCTGAGCCGTTGATGTGGATGGGCAAACTATTCAAGCCATGCCATATGGTCTTTCTCTGCCATCACGTTTCTCCGATTCTTTAATCAGTTGCCACAGAATTTATTACTTCATTCAGCTGCAGCTGGGAAACTGAAACCTCATGAAGTAAAACAATTCAAGTTCAAGTAGGACAAGTTAAAAACACAGAATATTCAACTATGGATCTTTATTCGTTTTTTGGTAGAAAAGTGATTGGTAGCTCTGGACAATCTGTGAGCGGATTCAGTGTGCACTGACTGGCAGTGAAAACCCACTAAATCTTCTTGCTGAGGTGGTCATTTAAAAACACAAGAATTAAAACCTTCAAATGTTTTAAATCCATTTCTAATGTTGGTAGATCCCTTAGCAGCTGGCAGCCAGATTATGTTATGTCTCTGCTGCTTAAATCAGGACATTTAGCCATCAGCATAGGTAATTATCTGATGATAAGGCCGGCTGCTGTGAGTACAATGCCTTAAATAATTGTTTGTTTTAAGATAATCTTCATCAAGGATATAATCAGATCATTAAAGGGCCAGAAACTTGAACCTGGTGTGTTTTCTAGCTGAGCAGCAAAAAAGAAAAGGGAAGGTGAAGGATGATTCACTAGCATGCACTACTTCTGCGATGTTACCACAGGTAAACCTGGAAAAATGACGCACAATTTTTAAATGGGTTACTTCACCCTGCTCACAAAACTAATGATATGCAAAGTGCAGAAAGTTACCAGGAATCCAAAAAAAATATTTGGTCGCATAAACCCCCATCACAGACAGGTTATGTGCCAGGCCCAAGGGTCAATGAAAAGTGAAAGCTTCACGTGAGGCATATTTTTGTCAAAATCGGTATATTTGCAAATATGCTTGTCGTGAACTTTAATGAAAGAATTTCAATGCGAAAGGAAGGTCCCTATTATGGAAACAAGACATGTTCTAGGTGCTATAAATTAATTTGTGCTCTGTTATTGGAAGCACCTGATTTTTCTTCTAACATATATTATATATTATGTCTGTTTTAATCTGTGCCTCTTCTTGAACTGTGGATACGAGCGGGTGACAAATGTTTTAAATAAATAAATATTGAACTGACATAATTGCATGGCAAATTCTGTATAGCTAACAATATGTCTACATTAATCCAGTTTCTGGGTTCTCTAGTATCTCATCTTTCTATGTACTACAAATCATATTCGCTCCTTCTTAAAGCAGCAATTTGAAAGTAACCACATTAATAGTATCATGATTTGCCAGGAGATTTTTTAAATCAAAATACATTTAGGTAAGTAGAATATAATTACCTCTCCTTAATTGGGAACATGGAGGAATTGAGCTGATTGTTGACTGAAGCCTGGCGCTCTTATTTTTCCTTGGATTTTCTAAATCTGGGTGCATGATATCATTTGGACAATTTGCACATATTTACACAATTTGTCATTGTTCTGTCTTTGCTGTCTTGAGATTACAGGAGTTTGCCTCCAGGCTTACTCTCTTCGCAGAGGCACAGGCCTGCTTTATGAGAATCATATGCCTGCTGTGATATTATTTTTAAATGCAACAAAAGCTTAAGAAAACATTGAGAACCCATTTAATAAGTAAAGGCTATTATGAAGCAATCAAGTAAGAATATACTGTGGCCACAAACTTCTGAACAGCAAAACTTAGCAAAGTATAAGTATAGTGCAGGATACTAATACAGTTCCTTTACTTTTTTTTTGTAGCCAGTATTCAATGTTCTTACAAGCATTGTGTACATTTACTGGTTCAACTTTCAATATTGGCTATTTACAAAGCTGTGGTACTTGCCGAGTAGAGAAATACTGCAGAGAAAAATACCATGGCTTAGCGGGCCCGCCAAAACACCATGCGATGGGAGCTCTGCACCCTGGGGCTGACATCTTTTAAAGGGGCCAGTGTGATCCCAATAGTACCTCACCACCGTTCCTAGAGGTGGCAAAAGTTTGGGTGGGGGGAGTTTTAATATTGTGATGGCTCTGCCCCCCATTTCCCAATCCAACCCCCTTGTTTATTCCAAATTCTTCACTCCCAGAATCATGACTTTGCTGGTCCCCCCTCCCCCCACCACCATCACCATAGTCCACCCTTGAAATACCCCAAATTACTTAATTCAAGTTCCCTGATGTCTAGTGGTAGCTGGGGCATCCCCAAGATATGCAGTTTCATTGGGAAAACAATGCCAATCGGCCTCATGCTGACTTTTGCCCCCATCATGATGTTGTTGTTTGTAAGGATTTGGGTGGACCCTTGGACAATGTGGCTGCTGACCACGCCCATGGGGGGAAGTCCCGTGAGGGGCCACAGGTCAGGCAGCTTAGGACAAAACACAGATAAATATTTTATTAACAGTACTGAGGAGCCACCAGAGGTGGCAGTAGTGAGCAGAGATGAAGCCCGGCTGGGCTTGTAGTCCCTCAGGCTCGGGAACAGCAATCCCACAATGGCTGTGCTTTAGTGAGGAGAAACTGAGATAGTGAGTACAATGAAGTAGATGCAGGGTTCTGGAATAGAGCCTCGTTGGTTGAGTACTCACAAGCGGTTTCTCTCAGTAGGGAAAGGGATCACAGGAGCTGGAATAGAGGCAGGCCCTCGAGGAGCGAGTACCTGGTTCCAGGGAATAGCTCTGAGAGAAGTAGTTAGTAAATCACTGATGGTGTAGGCAGTGGTATCTTCCAAGCAGAAAAGTCCAGGCAGCGAGTCTGAGAACATGGGCCCTCTAGGAGCAAATACCGATTCCAGACAGTGACCTGAAGAGAGAGGCCCCTGAGGAGCGGGTACCCCAAATAGAGTAAATCCAATAGAGATGTGAATCGGAACCAGAATCGGATCCGATTTCAGTTCCGATTCACATCTATAGAGATGTGAATCGGAACCAGAATCGGATCCGATTTCAGTTCCGATTCACATCTCTAAAATCCAATAATGGAGAGGCAGAGTAGCTAAGTATGGAGAGCGAATCCCATCCGTAAGGAGTTCCAGTACGAATACCTGACCTTGCTAACTCTATTAGCTAGCAGTAATATAGGCTATTTGTATCTGGGATGCGTGACATCATCACAGGGGGGATGCCCCTGAGGTTCGCGCCAAAGAAAGTATTTGAAGCAGGGCCGCGCGGCACATGCGCCCTAAGGCAGCTGGACAGCATGGCGGGAGGCAGCGCCCAAGCCGGACCGGGGATGCCGGAGAGGATGGCAGGCAGACGCCACGGCAGCCAAACGTCCATCAACCGCGGGAGGAGTCGCCAAAGAGGTAAGGAGGGCGGAGTGGAGACGTTGGGCAGTGACAGTCGTAACACATGTCATTTGAATGTGACAGGACCGCAGTCTGTCAACTATGCCTGAGTTCCATTTCCCTTTTCTAAAACATCTTGAGCTATCCATCCCCTCTTGCCATCTTCCCACCTAGAAGAGCAGGGATTGGTTACTCATAGAGATGTGATTCGGCCAAACCTTTTGGTTTGTCCTTCGTTATCAGCCCGCTATGGGAAATTTCATTTTCCCGCAGTTTGGGACGATTTTGTTCGGCTGCCCCGAAAAAAAAAACCAAACCCACCCCAACCCTTCAAATTCAATTAACTACAACCCCCCCTTACCCTCCCGACTCCCCTAAAACTTGCTGAAAGTCCCTGGTGGTCCAGCAGGGGTCCCGGGAGTGATCTCCTGCTCTCGGGCCGTCGGCTGCCAGTAATCAAAATGGCGCCAGTGGCCCTTTGCCCTTACCATGTGACAGGGGCTTTCGGTGCCATTGGCTGGCCTCTGTCACATAGTAAGAGCAATGGACATGGAAGACTTCATTCATTAAGTTTTGGAAAATGGCGGATGCGTTACAAAGGCCAAAAGGCATGACCAAATATTCATATGTTGCAAGTGCGGAGGCGTGGTCGCTTCTGACGGGCGATGTGAGCCCTTGGAGCGCCATGCCACTCAGGGAGGAGCCCCGAGAGCGAAACTAGAGGTGAGCCAATGCAAACAGGAACAAAAGAAGACTGAAGTGGAGATAAGGAGATAGAAGGTCTGACCCACTACCGGTCCTGCACACCACAAGAAGACCAGCAACGCATTGTTGGTCAATGAACAGTCCTCCGACCGTTCCAAGCCCTTTCGGACCTGCCGCTGGATAATGGCAATAGGCGGCAGGCTGGACAGATGACGAGGGCAGATGGAGACCTCAAAACATGGAAGTCACTGTAGACAAGAGATGACTCATGGATGTAGACATAGGCGAAGACTTGTGGACATAGACATGGGCGAAAACTCTTGGAAGAAGCTTCAGGAGCAAGGTTCTGGAGACAACAAGTTCAAAGGCAAAAGCTGAGTTGAGACTGCGACGCAGTGCGCCCTACACAGCCCACCCACGGGGCTGGTTGCAGATCATGCTGGAATCGACGTAGACTCTAGATGGAGGACGAGACCAGGACATCAGGAACAAGAAGACATCTGAAGGTACGAACAGAGGAACATCGGTCATCAGGAACATGAAGACATCTGGAGGTACGGACGAAGAGATGACGGTCATCAGGAATATGAAGACATCTGGATATATGGACGAAGCAGGAGAAGACCATGGAGGACCTGGACTGGTCCTGAAGCATAGACAACTGTGGAACCCAATCCGAAGGCACTGACTTAAGGCAGGCAGGGCCCTTTTATAGGGCTGAAGCAGGAAACAAGCTGAAGAGGACTCCCTGTTGCTGGCCCTTTAAATGGGCTGAAGAGACATGCGCTGACACCTAGGAAGACCCAAAGGAGAACGCAGGACCCTGGACAGCAGCGTTCTCCCTGCACGCAGATGCAAAGGAGCAGGCAGGCTTCGAGGCGGCCTCCAGGCTGCAGGCTGACGTTGGCATGGTAGCGGCTTTCCCCTGCCACTCAGAGAGACTCGCGGCTCCCTGCCATGAGAGGAACTGGCTGGTGCAGCTTCCAGGCCGCATGAAGATGGCATCGGCGTTTCAGCAGCGGCACAAGCAGGGCCGCAAAGATGGAGGCAGGGTCCGGCAGCGTGGTGGTCCGGACCGCACGAGCACTGGAAGGTTGGCGGTGCAGCGGCAGCATGGCGGTCCAGGCCGCATAAGCTTTAGCGGCTTCCCAGCCGCGTGAGGGGTCCCAGTGACATCGGAGGTAAGAGACCTGCTCACAGGTGTAGCTCTGCGGACAGGAATCGTAACATCATAATGGCCATCGCGGGTATTAAAGGCCATCTTCCATTCATCCCCTTCTCTGATCCGGACAAGATTGTATGCTCCTCTGAGATCCAATTTCGAGAGGTCATGAGCCACCCATTCATCCTTAATCTTAGAGGACAAACCCTCCAAGAAAATGGCCCTCAGATAGGACTCCTCCAAGTGGAGTTCAGTGGATAGCATCTGGAACTCAATGGTATAGTCTACCAAGGATCGTCCCCCTTGCCGGATATGCAAGAGCTCAGTGCTGGCCTGAGTCGGCAGACCGTGGTTTTCAAAATCAGTTTGAAACCGGGCCAGGAACCCTGAGAGATTCAATAGAAGAGAATCTGAATGCTCCCATAGGGGTGATGCCCAGGCTAAGGCTTTATCTTCCAACAAGGACAGAATGTATGTAGTTTGGGTAAGGTCATCTGGGAAGAGCGCCAACTGCAGATAAAAGTGCATATTACACTGATTGAGGAAGCTATGGCACTGCAGAAGATAACCTGCATAACGGGACTGAGCTGGCAGGAGAATGACCGGTCGAGGAGCCAAAACAGCAGCTGGGGAACCCAATGAGGGTGAAGCAACAGCAGAGACCACCGAATCCAGGTGGGCATTAAGCCGCTCCATGGAAGTCGCCAGAGACTCCAGGACCTTCTGCTGCTCCAAGATCTTTTGAGTGAGACCAGAGATAGCCTGAAGCACAGAAGCCTCCTCCGGATCTATGGCCTTGGCTACTTGTTACAGATCATGGATACTTGGGCCAAGGGGAATTTACAGTTAGTACTACCTGTGGAGAGGAACACCACAGGTCTCCACCGTTGGCAGGCAAGGCTATGAGAAGCCTGAGACCTCGTTGATGCTTCACCACTGCCAGCCCATGTTCCCCTCAGGTTGAGCCCTTGGGTACCAGAGCTAGACTTACATGGGGTCTCAGGAGACAGGGTCCAGGTGCTGGCGTAGATCTTGGCAGGCGGTGGCAAGTCTGAGATAGGTGCTGGCAAGGCTAGGCAAGTGGCGCAGCTCAAAGGTCAGGTTCAAGCAGAGGTCTTGGCAGGCAGTGTAACTCGGAGGTCAGGTACAAGCAGAGGTCAAACACAGGCAGGTCAGAAAGCAGGAACACAGGACTGAAACTTCTAGGAATGTAAGCAGGAGCTGAGTAGCCAAGGCAAGGACTGCAGGAAGGCCTTACCTTAAATAGACCCGGGTCAGGAGAGAGGAGCCCTTTAAATGTCAGAGGCCATGTGCGCACGTGCGCCTAGGAGCACAAGATGTGCAGGCGGGACCGGACAAGGCACCGCCACTTCCTGGCCAAAAAGAGGCAGCAGCATCGTAGGCCTGGCAGGGGCCCTGCGTGAATAGAGAGCATGGCCAGGAAGGAGCAGTAGCATCGGAAGCCTGGCAGGGACCTAGCTCAAGAGGAGCACGTCTGCCGCAGCGCCCTGTGGCCGCAAGACTCCCAGAGCTGACACAAGTGGCGGGTGGCCACGGCGGTAGGTGGAGGGAGCCAGTTGCGGCCTACTGCAGCCGGTTCCCGTAACATACTCTCTGTTTCCTGTCTTTTAACCAGCTTGCAATCCACAAAAGGGCATCATCTCCTATCCCATGACTATTTAGTTTTCTTAGAAACCTCTCATGCGTGACTTTGTTGAACGCCTTCTGAAAATCCAAATACACCACATCTACTGGTTCACCTTTGACCACATGTTTATTCACCCCTTCAAAAAAATGTAGGAGCTTTGTAAGGCAAGAACTTCCTTTGGTAAATCCATGTTAGCTGTGTCCCATAAAACCATGTCTATCAAAATGTTTTTTTGTGATTTTATTCTTTATAACAGTTTCCACAATTTTTCCCAGCACTGAAGTCAGGCTCACCGATCCATTGTTTCCCGGATTACCTATGTATCCCCTTTTAAATATAGAGGTTACACTGGCCATCTTCCAATCTTCAGGTACATCAGATGATTTTAATAATAGGTTACAAATTAATTGAAATAGTTCTGTAATTTCATTTTGTAGTTCTTTCAAAAACCTGGGGTATATACCATCCGGTCCAGGTGATTTACTACTCTTCAATTAGGCCTACCACATCTTCCAGGTTCACCATGATTTGGTTCAGTTGATCTGAATCATCACCCATGAAAACCTTCTTCAGAACAGATATCTCTCCAACATACTCTTCAGTGAACATCGAATCAAAGAAATCGTTTAATCTTTCTGCAATGGCTTTATCTTCGCTTAGTGCCCTTTAATCACTTGATCATTCAACGGTCCAACTGACTCCCTCACAGGCTTTCTGCTTCGGATATATTTTTAAAAGTTTTTATTGTGAGTTATTTCCTCTATGGCCAACTTCTTTTCAAATTTTCTCTTAGCCTGCCTTAACAATGTCTTATATTTAACTTCAACCTTCACATGGACGTGCGCCCTTTAACAAATACATGCCAGACACTAAATGATATAATGACAGCACTAGGCTTCACATTAATTACAGACAAAGCCACACACAAAGCAGGACACTCACTGGATCTGACTTTTATCAACCATAGTGGTCTCGAACACATGAACACTAAATATGAACAAATTCCATGGTCAGATCATTTTCTAGTTCAGTCTACAGTTAGATGCCTTAACACTACAGACATACAGAATAAGGAGACAGTAAAGTTTGTGTATCGCCCACCATTTAACCTCGAAATACTGAAAAGTAAGCTTGAAGAAACATTAACACACTGTGACCACAAGAAATGTGAGAACGCAACAACAGCATGGCTGGAAACTACTCGTAATTTAGCAGATGATATAAACCCCACAAAAATAGTGCAACTACACAAACCTAAACAACTAAACCCATGGTATAACAAGATTATAAAAGAAAGTAAAAGAAGTCTTAGAAAAAAAGAAAAAGAGTGGAAAAAAGAAAAAACAGATAGGCTGACTAATTTCAGAAAACAATTAGCATACTACAAAAAAATAATTCTCAACGCAAAAAAACAATTCTTCAGCTGAAAAATTGAAAAGTTTGCTAACAACCCTAGAACACTATTCAACATTGTTAAAAACCTGACTTATGATAAAACAGAAACAACACAAATCCCAGAGGAGATTAAATGTAACGAAATAGCACACTATTTCATAGACAAAATAACAAACCTAAAAGCAAAAATCCCAAAGTCAACAAAACAAGAAATTACAATGCAGACTAGAGATATGACACCATGGTCCACATTTGATGAGGTATCCAGTATCGAAGTTGAATCCATGCTAAAAAATTTAAATCCAGCACCACATAAAATCGATACAATTCCTACCATAGACATAAAAAAACTAGCCGACACTGTTTCCCATACAATAACCAATATAATTAACCTTTCCCTGAATGAAGGATCAATCCCAGATATCTTAAAGGTGCAATAATCAAACCCATATTAAAGAAAAAAAATAGTGATCCAAATATACTAAGTAACTACAGACCTGTCTCAAACCTACCCCTACTTGCTAAATTGATTGAAAAAATAGTTCAAAAACAACTAGCGGAGCATTTAGACAACAATAACATACTTTACCCCTCACAGCACAGCTTTAGAAAACACTATAGCACCGAAACATTACTAATCTCTCTAATGGACAACGTACTACGAGGATTTGATAATGGGAAGCACTACATCATGATTCTACTAGACTTCTCAGCAGCGTTCGACACAGTAAACCATAACACAGTACTAAAAAGACTAGAAGAAATAGGCCTAAAAAACAAAACAATAAAATGGTTCAGATCTTACCTAAGTAACAGATTTTTCCAAGTTCAAATTAAAAACACAATATCAGACAGAATTGAGCTAAAAAATGGAGTACCTCAGGGATCCGCACTCTCGGCGACACTTTTTAACATCTATTTGCTGCCTCTGTGCCATCTACTGGCTGGACTAGGTATCATACACTACATATATGCAGACGACATCCAATTAATACTACCAGTAGAGGACACAATTGATAAGACATTAAACCTAGCATTGATGTACCTAGACATAATTAAGCAATTACTAAACCAAATGGAACTAGTAATTAACATTGAAAAAACTGAATTTATACACCTAGAGCGTAAACGCTCTGAGATAATTAAAAACCCAATCAAACTTAAAAACAATCAAGAAATAGTACTAACCGAGAAGGCTCGGAACTTAGAAGTAATAATTGACACAGAACTCAGCCTAAAGCAACACATATCCCAAAAAACTAGAGAAGGATATGCTAAACTAATGGTCCTCAGGAGGCTTAAACCCCTATTAACCCAAGCGTACTTCCGAACAGTCTTACAAGCACTTATATTCTCCAGCATAGACTATTGCAACACTCTATTTCTGGGTCTACCATACTCAACAATAAGACCTCTTCAGATATTACAAAACTCGGCTGCCAGAATACTGACTGGTAAAAACAAAAGGGAACACATCACTCAAACACTGGCCGAATTACACTGGCTGCCAATAGAACAAAGAGTGCAATATAAAATACTATGCACAATTCACAAACTGACTAACGAAGAAAAAGCAGACTGGTTAAACACAGCACTACGCTTACATGTCCCACAAAGAAATCTTAGATCAGCCAACAGAGCTCTACTAACCATCCCCTCAGTCAAGACAGCAAAACTTACCCAAGTTAGAGAACGAGCCCTTTCCTTAGCCAGACCAGCATTATCGAACTCATTGCCACTCGAAACAAGATTACAAAGTGGTTTAAAAAGCTTTAAAAAAAGTTTAAAAACATGGCTTTTCGAAAAAGCATTCTACAATATGAATGGGGAACAAGAAGTTTAAAGGAATAAGAAAATGAACATCTACACAAAGCTAAAGTCACCCTATTAGCATAATTGTATATCCATCATTATTATAGAATAATTTAAGAAACATGCAGTTTAAAGTTCAATTATTGTATGATTTCCTATTAATCATATAAAAGACAAGATCCAGATCTCACATTATATACCTTAGATTATGAAATTGTTACCGTAAATGTTTTGGCACTTTGGTAGTAAGAATTTAATCAAATACATATATGCGTGCCGCCCTGTAAACCATTGTGACGGTGCACTACTAAACGACGGTATAGAAAAGATTTTAAATAAATAAATAAATAAATAAATAAATAAATCTTACCAATGCTTATGCTTTATCCTATTTTCTTCTGATGGATCCTTCTTCCAATTTTTGAAAAGATCTTTTGGCTAAAATAGCCTCTTTCATTTCACCTTTTAACCATGCTGGTAATCATTTTGCCTTCCTTCCACCTTTCTTAATGCATGGAATACATCTGGACTGTGCTTCTAGGATGGTATTTTTAGTGTCCATTCCTGTTGAACACTTTTTCCTTTTGTAGCTGCACCTTTCAGTTTTTTCTAACTATTTTTCTCATTTTATCAAAGTTTCCCTTTTGATAGTTTAGCGCTAGAGCTGGTGATTTACTTACTGTCACCCTTCCAGTCATTAATTTAAGTTTGATCATATTATGATCACTATTGCCAAATGGCCCCACCACCATTACCTCTCTCACCAAATCCTGTGCTTCACTAAGAATTAGATCTAAAATTGTTCCCTCTCTTGTTGGTTCCTGCATCAATTGCTCAATAAAACTGTCATTTATTCCATCCAGGAACTTTATCTCTCTAGATGACCTGATGTTTCACTTACCCAGTCAATATTGAGGTAATTGAAATCTCTCATTACTGCACTACCAATTTGGTCAGCTTCCCTAATTTCTCTTAGTATTTCACTGTCCATCTCACCATTTTGGCCAGGTAGATGTTAGTATACCCCTATCACTATACTCTTCCCCAATACTCAAGGGATTTCTACCCATAAAGATTTGATCGTGCATTTAGTCTCATGCAGGATCTTTATTCTGTTGGACTCTATGCCATCCCAGACATAAAGCACCACCCTGCCACCAAGATGTTACTCTCTGTCATTGCAGTATAATTTGTACCCCGATATAGCAATATCCCCTTGGTTATCCTCTTTCCACCATGTCTATGAGATACCAATTAAGACTATGTCATCATTCATTGCTATATCCTCTAATTCTCCCATGTTAGACTTTTTGCATTAGCATACAAACATTTCAAAGTTTGTTTTTTGTTTGTATTTACATTCTGCTTTTCAGTTGACATTGGAATCTTTTAGCTCAGTTGAGTTTTTAATTATAGGCACTTGGACTACTTTTCTTATTATTGAAACTTCTCTGTTGGGATGTCCTAACTCTAATTATTCATTAGTATCCTTTGAAGATACCTCCCGCCGAATCATGCACTGTTAAGCGACAACTTTCCCCTTTGTTCTAGTTTAAAAGCTGCTCTATGTCCTTTTTAAAGGTTAGTGCCAGCAGCCTGCTTCCACCGTGGTTAAGGTGGACCCATTCTTTTGTAAAAGACTCCCTTTTCCCCAAAAGGTTCCTCTGTAACTTACAAAATGGAATCCCTCTTGATCCTTGCACCATCGTCTCATCCACGCATTGAGACTGGAGCATTGAGACTGGAGCTTCCATGTGCAGGCCCCTTGGGGACCTGCACATGGAACCCTAGAGGTTCTGAATTTTAGCTTTCTACCTAAGAACCTAAATTTGGCTTCTAGAACCTCCCTCCTTCATTTTCCTATGTTGTTGGTGCCCACATGTACCACAACAGCCAGCTTCTCCCCAGGACTGTCTAAAATCCTATCTAGGTGATGCATGAGGTCTACCACCTTCGCACCAGGTAGGCATGTTACTAGCTGATCCTCACATCTACCAGCCACCCAGCTGTCCACATTCCTAATAATCGAATCACCAACTATGATGGCTGATCTAATCCTTCCCTCCTGGGTATTAGCCTGGGAAGACACATCCTCAGTGCAAGAGGACAATGCACCACCCGGAGAGAAGGTCCTCCCTACAGGATCATTTCATACTTTTACTATATCCTCTGGTGGTTCTCCTCTACTATTTTTCTATCAATTAGCTCTGTCCTGGGCTCTCTTTTTTCTATCTACACTTCTTCCCTTGGTGCTCTAAGCTCCTTTCATGGCTTTCAATAATATTTTTATGCTGATGACTTCCAAATCTACTTCTCTACACTGGAAATTTCACCATAAATCCAGTCCCAAATTTCAGCCTGTTTGTCTGACATTGCCACTTGGATTTCCTGCCATCACCTTAAACTTTATATGGCCAAAACTTTCCCTCCTCCCTGCCCACCACCCAAACCTGCTTCCCCTCTTCCCTTTTTTTCTGTCTCTATGGATGGCACTCTCATCCTCCCAGCTCTCTCGACCCATAAACATGGGGTCATTTTTTATGTCTTACTCTTCTTCTCTATACACATTCAAAACACTGCTAAAGTGTGTCAGGTCTTCTTCTTCTATAATATCACTTAAATCTGTCCCTTTCTTTCTGGAGCATACAACCAAAATTCTCTTTCACTCTCTTATCACCTCCCATTTCCTCTAACTTGCTCTTTGTAAGCCTCCTACTGGACCATCTTTCCTCACTGCAATGTATTACAAATTCAGCTCCAAGGCTTACCTATCTTCAGTGGCGCTATGATCTTGTAACTTCTCAAAATTTCACTACACTGGCTCCCTTCCACAAACAGTTCAAGCTTCCCATACTCACCTATAAATGCATTCACTCTACAGGTCCTCATTATGATTCTTCTCTATCTATATACCCTTCCTCGTAAACTCCATGCATCTGGCAAGTTGCTCTTATCTGTGCCCTTCTCCTCCACTGCAGCTCCTGACCTGGTGCTTTTCACCTTGTTGTGCCATGTTAGAGTCCTGAGTCCATGCATCATGCTCCATATCTGGCCATACTCAAATCCATTTAAAAATTTGCTTTTTTGAATCAGCTTTTAAAATCCTAAGTGTTTCTCTCAATAGAAATAATGTCCAACTCTTGTTTATCTTGTATATTTGTCCATGGAATAGAGAGTGTCTTCCTAATGTGTTTCTTTACATTGCAGCATGTGTCTTGTAGTGCTTTCAAAATTATAAATAGTAGTAGTAGTAGTAGTAGTTTAGATAGTAGTAGTAAAAAATGTAAAGATTCCCTAATTGTTTCAGTCTTTTGATTGGGACAGAACTGGGACTCTATCATGTAAGAGTTTACCTAGAAGTTTGCAAGATAGAGCCAGTTTGTCAGAATAAGGTAATGTTGAAAAACTCCAAATTGAAAGTAAGGTGTTTTTTTCTCTGTTCTTTTCTATAGTATCTTATAAAAAGAGGAGCAGCTTCATATTGAGGAATATCTACAGAAAATGTTTATAAAACTTAATAATAAAAAGACTGAACTCCTTTGAATTAACCAGGCTAACACAGGAATGGATCTCTTTAGCTTAGGACCTTGTGTATAGTAAGGCGATTTGAGATCTGGTGCAGTTGGAATCTAAACTATCCATGTAGTCCCAAGTTGCTGCTGTTGTTAAGACTGCTGTTAAGATAGCTTACTATATGAGTGGTGCATCAGGTTTTCCCTTTTTAGTCTATGCAAGACCCAAGGACAGTAAGTCAATCTTTGGTATTGGCCAGGACTGACTAAGGTAATGTTGTTTTGCTCGGGCTCCCAATGAAGTTATCAAAACTTGTTCAGCTGGTAATAAGCATCGCTGCAAGACTTATTGGGGGACTGAAAATATATGATCATGTCTTATCATTGCTCTGGGAACTGCATTGGCTCACTATTCAGTGTAGGATCCAGTAAGATACTGGTCCTTTTGTTTAAGGTCCTTTACTATATGGCCTCCAGCTAACTGTGAAAAAAAAGATTGTTTATTATAAGTGTTTGATACCTAGTTTTCACTCCTCTCAATGGGGTCTTCTTTTGGTACTAAGGGTACAGGAGGTTATACAGGAGAGAAAAAGATCCAGAATATTTTCTTCCATTAGAATTTCTTTTAGAAGATAATCTGTTATGTTTTTAGAAGTTATTGAAGGCTTGGTTGTTTCTCCATGCTTTCCCAGGATAATTTGATTGGTTTTAACTGCTGAGACACATTTAGTATTTTAAGGGACTAAGGAGGGTTTTATTGGATGACTTAGGGAGAAGCGGTGTGTGGGGATGATGGCTTTTATTTTTTTATTTTGTGTTAATGTGTTCGTTAGTGATAATTGTTTTAGTTGAATTTTATTGGATACTTTTTATTATTTGCAAAGCACTTTGGGATGCAAATGGAATCCAGTAAATAAATGAAATGATAACAATAACAACAATAACTTTATTTCTATACAATCATGTTATACTTGGATATTTCTACATACAGTTGGGTTTTTGGTCATTTTTAAATTTTATTTATTTAATCAACTTTATATACCGACATTCAAATTAATTTCATGTCGGTTTACAATAATAAAATTTGCTGTAGCAGAATTCAACATAAAACAATTATAATAAACCTATCATTATACATCTGGCATAATTTTACATAGATGTTAAAAACAATTACTTAAAACATTACTCCTACGTAAACTAAAATAAATCACTTTAAAAATGCAATATTACTGATAAAACACCTATGATAATTACAACACAATACATTAAAAAAATATATATAAGCAAGATGTGTATATATAATTTCTTTGCTCTTATTTCTTCCTAGACACGCTTACAACATTGTGACTAAGAGAGGCTGTAACATTATTAACATTTTGAGCTTGAAAACCCAACAGTAATCGTTTTTTTGTTTCAAGTTGTAAGGTGTGAGAGAGAGTGGGAGAAGATTTGAAATCCCTGAAACATTACAGCCAGGGTGCGCTGCTGCAGTGCAATATTCACTAACAGATCGCTTACCGAATTTAAAATGTTTTCTGACGCATTCTGTGATACTCTTCCACAGCACATTGTAATAATGGTGCAGGAATGGTGTATTTCCCAGTACAGGACAATGTTGGTGGTCGCAGACATTTTTTTCCCGTTATTGCACTGGGTTTGCTTCCTCTTTCCCTTCCCACTGTCACAAGCAGAGCCCTCTGTCCCCAGCAAAGCAAGAGGAATGAATGTTGCCTTTCTTTGCTTCAGTGGTTTTAGTCAGTGGAACTTACCAATAAGGCATTGGATTTGTAACCCATTCAAAGTGGCCTAAAAAACTTTTCAAGTGTTCATTTTTCCAAGTTATTTTAACCCCTTACCCACAAGCATTTCTGGTTTTTCAGGTTTACTACCAAGAAATAGTAGACTGATGGGAATCTGGGGTTTGTTTGGTTTTTGTTTTTTTTTCACTTCTAAAGAAATGTATTGAGAAAGAGAGAGAGGAATCAAATAATCTGCACACCATCTGTTGCCTAGTGCGATTCACAGGCCGTTTTGACATGTTATCCCCTAACTGCAAGCGCATACATCATTTCTACCTTCTACTTTTCCTGTCTCATTATCAGAATTTATTTCCATGCTTTGTTGTCGACGGATTCCCCCCTTCTAATTGTTTCTTACATGTGCTGTAAATCTGTCCACCAATCAGTAAGACCTATTGCAACGTGAAACCGAGATGCGGCAATTTCCCCTGCTTAATACTGCATCTGCTGGATCACTGTGTTGAAATAAAATAGGCACGCTTGCGTCTTCGCCTCTCGTCTTGTAATGCCCTTTCATTTGGCTGAAGGAATTTTTAATATTTGGGCCATACGCAACACATGAAGTCATTTCCCCCTGCTCACCACAATTGTAATAGTAACATGCATAGCCCAGCTGGCAGGGGCACAGCTGGCTGTTTGCTACAGCAGAGCCTTTGGCTGAAAGATTTCAGTACTATCAAGTCGCATGTAGTTATATGTGTTCGTTTGTAGTTATTCCACAGATTTACTCTACTGCTGCAACATTTTCCATTTTTGAAAAAAACTTATAGGCAAGGTGTACAGGATACCAAGAAATGCACCACTGTACACTGATGAACTTTGTGCAATGCTGGCTGTAAGTAAATAGTGACTAAACGATCCAACATTCTTGTTGGACTTTATCACTATCCCGCAAAAAGTAAGAAGCCATTTGTTTGTGCAAACAGATTGTCAAACAACCATGGAGCTGTCACATTTGCTTTGCTTATCTGCATTATTTTTCAAAACCCACTCATTGTACCACTCAAATTAAAGAAACATTTCTAAGTGAAGTGGGGAGATTTACTGTGCTGTGGATTGTTGTGTCTTCAAACATTGCTCTGTTTTTGCTAGTCTGGTCTCAAATAAGCAAAGGATTTACTTTCCGAGTTGTTGAAAAGAAATACTCGCTGACAGTGAACTGTGGCGTTTTAGCATCTGAGAAGCAAACATTCTCTTTCCAGGATGTCACTGATCTAGTAGTAGTTATACTTTGATACAGAGAAATGTAAGGCCAAGAAATATTTCCCTTCTACAAATGTTCAGCACAAGAAAAGGCATAGAAGGAGGAAGAAGGAATAGGAAAAACACTTGCAATCAATTTTTTTGTGCAAGTCTTTTTGAGGCAGTTCAAATTCTTTTATAATGACCTGAAAAAGTTTGTTGTTCATTTAAGCCCAGAGCTGTTTGTATTATTGAAGCATGACAGGAATATATTAAACGATTGTACTAGTACCTGATGTAAAGTCCTTTCATTCATTATCTTGTAAAATCAGGACATCTACTGTACATCACCAACAAGAAAATGGAGATTATATATATATGTGAATCCCCTTTAGGTGACAAATAATAATAATCACTGTTTCCAAATTCTAATTTTTGGATTGCTGTAGTAATGCCTGGGCTAAGAAGACTCAAAAACGTATTTCCTGTGTTAGGGAATTATTAGGAAAGGAATGGAGAATAAGAGAGTATCATAATGCCTCTGTATCACTCCATGGTGCACTAGCACCTTGATTATTGTGTGCAGTTCTGGTCACCAGATCTCAGAAAACATATAGCAGAATTAGAAAAGGTACAGAGAAGGGCAACCAAAGTGATAAAGGGGATGGGAGAATTCCTCAATGAGGAAAGACTAAAGAGGTTAGGGCTTTTCAGTTTGGAGAAGAGATGGCAATACTCTCAATGCATAATTAAACTCTGGAAATCATTGCCAAAGGACGTGGTGTAATATAGGTGGGTTTAAGAAAGGTTTAGACAAGTTCCTGGAAGAAAAGTCCATAAACCATTATTATTAAGATGGACTTGGGGAAATCCACTGCGGAACAAGCAGCATAAAATCTATCGATCTTTTGGGATGCTGCCAGGTAATTGTGACCTGGATTGGCCACCGTTGGAAACAGGATGATGGACCTTTGGTCTGACCTAGATTGGCAAATCCTATGTCCTTCTGCTCTTATCCATATTAAGTAATAAAACACTTACCGAATGGAACACTTATATTAACACATCATGTCAAGTCATAAAGAAATCTTCAAAAAATGACAAGACGCATTTTTGAAGAGCAGCTTATAGACTAACCAGTTTATTTAGGTGTCAGTTTTTGAGGACAGAGTCCTCGAAAGCTCATGCCTTGATAAATTGGTTAAGTCTACAAGGTGATACCCACCTCTTACCATTTTTGCTATACCAGACAACACAGCTGTCCCTCTGAAGATTTTAAATCTTTACAATTTCCAGAGTTCTATTTCTTGCAAGTTAGATGGTATTAGGCAATCAACTAACCAGCCCAAATTCTGAAAGAGGAGGCACTGAAATGATTAAGTCAAAGTTGCAGACTGCTAGACATAGCTTTACTACATTATTTTATTGAAATGCTCCTATCCAAAGCATTAGCAAGTATTTTTTACTCTTTAAGCTAATAGAAGGACGAGGGGGCATGCCATGAAGTTAGCAAGTAGCACATTTAAGACTAATTGGAGAAAATTATTTTTCACTCAACGCACAATAAAGCTCTGGAATTTGTTGCCAGAGGATGTGGTTAGTGCAGCTGAGTTCAAAAGAGGTTTGGATAAGTTCTTGGTGGAGAAGTCCATTAACGGCTATTAATCCAGTTTACTTAGGGAATAACCACTGCTATTAATTGCATCAGTAGCATGGGATCTTCTTAGTGTTTGGGTAATTGCCAGGTTCTTGTGGCCTGGTTTAGCCTCTGTTGGAAACAAGATGCTGGGCTTGATGGACCCTTGGTCTGACCCAGCATGGCAATTTCTTATGTTCTAACTGGACAAGTCTCACTATCTGATGTGCCTTAATCAATTGTCATCATGCATTGTTCCCCATCTGATCGGTTTTGAATTTCTGGAGAAGAAATCTAACACGTTCTGCTCATATGTTAGCATTGTTGCCAATTTTGAACTGATTCTTGATGCTGCTACTAGCTTCAGTAGTGGTTTTCTGCTGCCAGGTCATTGATCTGGAACTTTTTGTTGTTGTTGACCTAGAACTTTTATGAATTTGCTTCCTTTACACCATTGCAAATGGTGAGGAAGCTGGAGGCAATGAATTGGCCCTTACCTAGTACCCGTGTTTGAATGAAGATATCACTAGCTAGCTTGTTTACTCTGAAGGCCCCCACAATGGTTGTGCATAATGCCAAATAATACATTTTCAGAGCGATATGTAATTATTATTTGGTCTATGTCCCATCCCTTGGAAAAAATGTCAGAGATAATGACTCTCCTAGTATTAGGCTTCTTTCCATTGTCCTTTTTTAGATAATAGAAACATAGACTATGATGGCAGATGAGAGCCATAAAACTAATAGTCTACTAAATTTACTTCCAGGCGCATGCCATATATCCCAGTTGATCTTTGGCCATTTCTTTCATTTCTTCACTTCCCCTGAAAGTCTGTTCCATGCATCCATGCATTTACCATGCTTTCTGTGAAGAAGTGTTTTGTGATGCTGACTCCTGAGTCTACCCACCCAGAACAATTTCACGGCCCCTTGTTCCAAATCTTCCTTCCTGCTGAAAAGGTTTGCTTCTTGTGCTTTATGGATATCTCTGAAGTATCTTGATATCTCTACCATATTCCAAAACTCCCCCCACCCAACCCCCCTGGTGCTTCTCTCTTTTTCTCTAGGATATACATATCTTCTTCCTTAAGTTTCACGTTATAGGATTTTTCATGCATAGCCAGCACCATTTGGTAAACATTTTCTGGACCAACTCTATTCTGTCTATATCCTTTTAAAGGTACAGTTTCCTTGAAATCCTCAGATATGATCAACCTGAGCTCTCTTTTCTGCCTGATTGACAATAGTATCTCTCCGTCCATCACGTTTTGCTTCCCTGGATTTCGATGCACGACCCTGCACTTTTTTCACATGAAATTTAGCTGCCAACCAAGCATGCAACTGTATCTCAGTCTTTCTTAGAACACTCTTCATTCTGCCCACTCCCTCAGACATGTCCAGTCTTTTATAGATCTTAAAAGAAAAGCTTTACCTATTAACCACACCGCAACCATCACTCATGAAGATATTGAATAGAACCATCCCAAGACAAATCCATTGAGCACTCCACTCATCACCCTTCATTCTTCAGACTGGTCCATTACCACTACCCTCTGTTATAAGTCATTCAATCAGTTTCTAATCTAGTCCACCATGTTGCGACCACCCCCAAGTGGTTCAGTTTATTTTTTAACCTCCAGTGTGGGACAGCACCAAGCACTTTCCTGTAAGCTAGACATACCACATCCAGCACATACCTTTCATTTTGATTCTCTGGTACCAAAAAAAGATAAATTGATAGGTACTAGCACCATAGTGTATTTTGATCATTTTTGTACATCAAGCTGGAAAAATAAGGATACTTTTATTTATAGTTTAAAAAAAAGCAAATCTGATTTTACCAAGTATTCCAGGCTTGGGCTTATTCTTTTATTGTCTTTAAGCTGCAGAAAACTTTAAAAATTAAATTATGGCATTTTAAAACATAGTTTTGAAGTTTTAATATATTTAATAACAACAGATCAATAGAAAACTATAGAATGCATTACAGCATGAAGATAGCTGCATTACAAAACTAAGTGGATTTGCTAGAGTATAAACCCCTGATGACTTAATGACTGTATGAAATCAGTCTGGAGGATTTCAGGTTATGAAAATAAATGGACCTTAGTAGCTCAGAATTTTTTTTATATAAAGTATGATTGTAATTTAGCATTCAAATATAGATAGATAGATACATACATACACCTATACATGAATTTACACACTTACGTATGCACTAAAGTATTTCAATAAGGGTTTTTAAATAAATCAACATTGCCTGCCCTGAAAAGGAGAACATATTGCTCTAAATAAATCCCTGCAAATTTGCTGTTCTGGAAACCTTAGGAAAAATATCTGATGAATGATTCTACACAAATGGGCAGTGACAGAGAAAGACCTATGTGGGACAGAGAGAAAACAAGAGTTAGAGGAGGGGAGAAGAACAGAAGGATGAACTTAAATAAAGAACCAGTGTACATTGGGAGAGGGTTAGGTTAGCTTGAGCTAGCACCTCTAAAATATTGAGAAGTGGTATTGCAGTGGATCTCAACTCTGGGCCTTAGGGATAATTGAGGGAATTAGCTAAAAAATGTTATAGAACAAGTAAATAGATAAGTGAATAAGAAATGATTAAGTTAATAAAATAATTTATTACAAGTATGCAACACAGAAAATGAAACATCATGTTATTTATTTATTTAGTTAGTTTATATTCCGCCTGTTGCACTCGGGGGTGGACACTTGGCCTGAGGCAGTGGAGAACTGATCCTGGTAGGGACCAGGAGACAACTCCCCCAGGGGGTGGTTCTCCACTGCCTCAGGACAGGGAGGAAGCCATAGGGACCCGGGCTGCTAGGACTTAGGTGGGCCTCACAGGGTCTCCTGGGAGAATGGAAGTCTGGCGTGCCCGCAGACAGAGGGGGAGTGTGGTCAGGTTTGGTCCTGGAGGTCAGGTGGAGCAAAGAGGACCAGAACAGCATAGTTGATGAAAAGGCTAGGAACAGAGCTAGAATCTTGAGACATGGTCATGCAGGCAGAGGCCAGAATCCGAGGGTCAGTCCATGGCGTGGTCAACAAAGCAAGGGTCAGGTTCTGGAAGTCAGACGAAGTCACAGGGAGGCCAAGGTCAAAGGCAGGCAGCAAGCAGAGTAGTCAAGGAGCAAGTCAAGGTCAGTACCAGTGAGACAGTCCAGAGGTACTACCTGGGGAGATGACAGCTGAACACAGGAACAAGAGGACACTGGAACGGAAGGATGCAGGAACAGGCAGAGGTCAGATTCCAGCAGCGACCAGGCGAAGTCGTTGGACAGGCAGGGGTCAGGTTCCAGCAGCGATCAGACAATACTGGAAAGGCAAAATAGCAAGAAGTCAAGACAACTAGGGAGAGAACCAGTTGCAAAGGCAAGATCTGGTTGTCAGAGCTTGCCTTAAATAAATCTGTGGAACTGATGTCATCAAGGGGGGGGGCGGCAGCCCTAGCGAGTCACGGCCCCCTTAAGTCTCTGAGAGAGGCGCGTGCGCACTAGGGAAGTCCCCGGCCGGAATGGGGATTGGTGGCAGAGGAGCCGCGTGTGAAGTCCCTGAGGTGGGTGGCGATGGCTTCCCCACCGTGCCACGCAGTGGCAGAGGATCACCCGGACCACGACGGAGGGGTGAAGAGAGCTGGCCATGGGATTCATGACCAGCCTTCGTAACACCGCTTTTACAATAAAGTCCCAAAATGGCCATGTTTCAGTATTTAGGGGTATATACACAATTTTCTAAAACATAACAACAACCACCCTCTTGTCTCTGAAAACCACAGCAAAAAACCCCAAAAAAACCACAAACAACTTTCAGAGAGAGAATTATCTTTAGGCCATGAATGGATAACAAATGTCCAAATTCAACTTGAATGAATATATCAACTGTCAGCGATGCATCCAGCCAAATGAACTATTTGTCTACAAAGTACAATAATCAGATCCTAAGTAATAATGTGAACATGCATAGTCACAGAGCCAAAAGGAAAGAGGGAAAAAATTAGAGGAAGACATCGTCCGGGCAGCTGCAGCTCATGCCGACAGCATCAAAGGTTGCTGCTGGCCCGTTTCTCAAACTTGAGGGAAACAAGAATGTTGCCTCGGAGAGATCCACCCTGTCCACTGTCTTCACGTCCTGTCTGCAATACTGGCTCACTGAAATGCTATCAGAAAGAAAAAGAAATAGACCTACTACCTCTGCTGTGGAACAGAGAGAAAACGGGAGAAGTGGAATAAAAGGAAAATGAACATAAAATCTCTTCCTCCAGTTCTTGCCATGGGTCTTTGGGACCCCTCTTGATTCAAATATAGGGTTTGTAACATAAAAGTATCAGCACATTATCTCCTTTTTATCTTCAGGAGTCCATGTAACAATATGTAGTCTTCTTTTTTCTTTAGCTTCTGCAGTCTCTCTCCTGCTGCAGGGAGTCCATGAGCAGGTTCGCCATGGCCTCTAAGTGCATCAGGAGCGTTGTCGCCACCTGAAGGCTCTGCATGGTCACTACAGCCATCATTAGCCCTAGTGCTGAGGCCAAGGGTAGGCACTTTTCTTTTATCTTGTGCCATGTGCCACAAGACCTTACTGTACCAATGCACATGGGGAGGAGGGGGGTCAGGTTAATTTACGCCAGCACCCCTAAAGTAGAGAGAGAGAGAGAGAGAGAGGTGTTTATTGCAATAGATCTCAACTCTGGTCCTCAAAGCTTTCAGGGTATACAAAGTATGCAAATAATCCCAGTTCATGCAATGTGATTGTGAACATCCCAAGTGAGAACCCTGAGAACAGGAGCTGAGAGCGCCTGCTTTAATATCTTCACAGCAGAAGCCGCAGCAGAATCACGGAGCCCATTGTCAATGCTCTTTCTTTACCCACCCAGTGGGGTTATATGATAACAGTAGCTATAATAACCTACATTATTATACTGTAGAAACAACTATTTCATTTTAGATGAAAGAGAATTGTACATTCTGAAATAATTAAGTACTCCGATTCAGACTGATGAGATGTAATCTGAAAGTGAACTCTTGAGACAAGTCTTTTTAAACCGTGCAGTAGAAGCTGCTTGAATCTTTTAGAATTTCAGCCTAGATATTCTTGCTCTAGTAGATTGATGGCTCTTTGTCTGAAATAGTGCTGCTCCTCTGCAAACTGTTTCGTTTTCTTGAATTTTCCATCACCCTTTCTCAGGTACTAACCTGTTAAGCGTATGCCTGACTGCAACATGACCTTTGACCACCAATCCAACAGCACAAAGGTCCTGGGAGATGGTCCCTCTCCCCTCCCCAGGGTCATCCTAGCAAGCAGATACGTACCAAGCCTTAGCTCCTTTTCCATGCTTCCACATCTCATTCAGCTATAACAGAGGGCACTGGGAAATCAACTGGCTAGATTCCTCTCAGATGGCATAGTGCAGTGACTTTCAGTTCATTTTATAAAGTTGCTAAAAACACTGCAGAGAAACCGGAAGCCTCTTTGCAACTGATTGGTTATAGAAGAAAGACATCATATCTGTTAATCTGGAAATCAACATTTTACCCCATTGCACTTTTGTTTTTTAAATCATTTTTTCCCTTCAGCCACTTGGAAAAGGCTGAATGCTTTGCTGGGGAAGGGGGTTATATACATTTCAATAAACAAAAAGGGGTATTTAACTCTATAAATCATATTTTTTTTTTCCCCCCAGCATTGTTTGCATGGGAAAGTGCTCAGAGCACAGCAAGACAAACAGGCCCATTGTTCCCGGCTAGCGGGCTGAAAGAAGTGGCCAGCCCGTGCATACCTGATTGTTGCAGCCGGTGTTCCAGCAGATTGGTGTCAGCTGGGTTTGCCCTTAAGGTTGGGCTTCCCCCGGGGCACTACAAATGGGAAGGCCTGCTAAACACACAAGAGCCAGCAGCCACCATGCAAGCAGCAGGTGGCCCCGGCTGAGGTAATCAGGATCACATTCAACTGGGAAGCCGGCTCGGTTTTCAGTCTATAGTGGCTGCCAAGGGGCCTAGAGCTGCCTTGTTAATGCTACAGGGAACACGTGGGACACATTGACTGCAGCTAATTGTCCCCACTCATTCAGGAGGTAGATGAATTATAATGTTTGCCACTCCAGGGTAAAGCAAACACCTATCATAACAATCATGTCATTAGTGTGCAGATGTCTGCTGCTCTGCTTAACCTTTTGTATCAATTTTTTAATAGCTAGCAATAGGAATATATATATATTTTTTTTATGGTTTGTCTTCTAATTGATTTCACAGTTTTTAATGTAAGCAGACTCTTGCAGCACACACACACATATATTGCATTACTCAATGATCAGAAGCAAGCAGAAGGAAATTAACAAAACGCAAGACTTCTACTAGACAAATAATTTGTAGATGGCTGTTTTTTAATGTTGGGTGACACACACTCATAGTTCGCAATTGCTAAATGTATTATTTATAACACATGGAACCTAAAAAAAAAAAAGTAGGGAACTTTCGAATGTTATGAAAGTTTCTCAAATACCTTGCTTGTCGAGGTAGAGAGTAAAAGATACAATATAGGGCGGTTGAAATGAGAGAACAGTGAACAGAAATGAACACCCTAAGTTATTCCAATTCATTTTAAAAGGTTCCAACGGGGATTCTCTTTGGCTCGGTGGCAGTGCTGTCTGTCCACCGCCACGCAGAAGAACCTGGCCCCGGGCTGTTTGCCAGGTCCCCTGGCCAGGCCTGGGTGGCTATTAAGGCAGCAGACATGGCACCCGGAAGGGGCGGGGGTCCCAGTGGTCACACAGCAGCCGCATCCCGGTGGTCAGATTAAAGGGGGCCCGTGGCTGCAAGGTTCCCGCTGAAGTTGGGACGGCCTATATCAAAGGGGGGGGGGGAAATACCTGGGTAGTTACAGATGAAGGCTGTGAAGGTGCCCCCATCTCCGCCCCAGTTCCAACTAAGCTGGGAACCCAAAGAAGCAGAAGGAAAGGATTACTTTCTACCACCCCCTTCACAAAAAAAAAAATAATCTTTAAATACTCTTACATTTTGATGGTTAAAAAAACCAACAGCACAGAAATATTTAAGTATATAGTAGGGCATTGCCAGAAGTGTTCCAGATCAATTTCTGTAGGAAATAGCATTCATTACTTTTTCTTTTGTGGATCCACATGTACGCAATATACAGTGTTTGATTTCTAACCTGGATCCTAGTCATTAGAGCAACAGTTCTGCAAAATTGCATTCCCAAAGCAAGGGAGAAAATGCTGGCAACCAAATATCTCCAGTCATACAACACAGCTCGGGAACTTTTGCACTGAAATCTGAGCTCAGTCCAGAAAAATGCTCTCAAGCAGCATTTCACAAAAGTGAATCCCAAGCTAGCTCTCATGGATTCAGCAGTCCACGTTTGCTGTCTGACTTCAGCTGCATGGTTTTTTGTTTTTTTTTTGCTTTAGGCACATGTATTAAGTTAGTCAAATAAAAAGGCATCACCTACAACTTGTTTGTTGACCTTTATTTCTGCTAGGGGCACAGAATAAGATAAATTCCTTGCTGACTAAGGCCCAACAGATTTGCTTGTAACCTGTAGCTTAATAGCTTTGGAAAAAAACATTCTTACTGACTTTAAAAAAAAAAATTCTAATCTTTCCTACAGTAAATAGACCAGAGGCAGTAGGACTGTAAGCATTATAACATCTTCTGTGTTTATGATGAATTGGGTACCAGTTCTGATTACACAGAGAGCAATTTTCAAACTGTTGGCATTTTGGACAAAATCTGTGCCATACATTTTATCTGCAGGCTTTGCACCAGTTCACATAGGGGTAAGATTTTAGAAAAGTACGCCCGCGCATACTTTTGTTTGCGCACCAGGCGCAAACAAAAGTACGCCAGATTTTTAGAAGATACGCGCGCAGCCGCGCGTATCTTCTAAAATCTGGAGTCAGGGCGCGCAAGGGGGTGCAAATTTGTGCACCTTGCGCACGCCGAGCCTTGCACGTGCTGCCCGTTCCCTCCGGCCTCCCCCTACCTTCCCCTCCCTAACCCACCCCCCAGCCCTATCTACACCCCCCCCCCCACACCTTTATCGTGAAAGTTACGCCTGCCCCGGTCGGCCGCTGCCGCGCGATTCCCCAGCCCGGGAGCGATTTCGGAGGCCTCGGCCATGCCCCCAAAACGCCCCCGGGCCGGAACCACGCCCCCGGAATGCCCCAAACGTCTCGCCGCCCCCGCCATGCCCCCCTAGCAAAGCCCCCGGACTTACGCGCGTCCCGTGGCTTGCACGCGCCGCTGAGCCTATGCAAAATAGGCTCAGCGCGCACAGGGGTTTTATTTTAAAGGGTTACGTGCATAACTTATGCACGAAACCCTTTTAAAATCTACCCCATAGTGAACGTATGCTTGCATTTTCTCTGAAAATTGCTAAGGATATAAAGTATGTGCAACCATACTCAGAAGCTGATTGGCCTAGCGGGGCTTCAGGCATGCCCCCAGTGGGCTGGACAGTCCAGTTACATGACACTGGGGTTGCTCACAGCGGCCCCCCCCATCTCTGCGAAGCCGCTGCGATTAACACCCGGCCCCCACAGCAGGCTGCTCTGACAGAGCAGGAGCCTCCCCCGAACCCCTTCACTAGTTTCTGTTTTTTGGGGGTTTTTTTGGCTTTTCCTGTGGCTACGTTTCCAGTGGCTTATGCTTCTCTCTTATTTTTTTGTCCCTGCAGCTCCCTGGCCTTGCATTTTTCTATGGTCCTTTCCCCACAGTGTCGCTAATCTCTATGGGATTTTTCCCCCCCTCCCCTCACTATTGCGGTGGTGGAAATGTTCCCGCAATCTTTCCTCACACAACCCTGACTCTCTCTCTCCTATGAGAGGCATCCAGCAGACATCTTGCTGCTGCCTCACCATAGCTGAAGGCCTCGCTTACTGGTTTCTGCCAAAAGCTCCCCCTTAAGTTGGGGCCATGGCAAAAAAAATATCACCCCACCCCCTCCCCCGCATCAGACCTTGCTACCTACCTCTTCCCCACAGGAGGGCAATGAGGCTAGTAGCCCTACCTGGATCCCTCCTAACCACCAATGTAAGCAAAAAAAAAATTTCTTTTACATATTCAGAGGGCAGGAGAGGAAAGAGAGAATGGGGGTGTGCGAAGGAGCATGCATGTGTTTGTATGTGCAAATGTGTACAAGGGAGTGCATGTGTGTATATTGGTTTAACAGTAGTGTTTCCATCTGATAGGATTGCTCTTATATTTACATGACGCTGATGAGAATCATGATACCGAGGCAAATATCATTATTATGATTCTGGGCTTTCAACAGAATATGTTTAGGTTTGGAGAATGTACAGGACTAGTATCTCCATATGTGAGAGAGAAAGATGTACAAAATGGTGAAAAGGGGAAAATGGATACAACATAAGAGAATTCACTATTTCAGAGTTGTCCTGAAACATGCAGCAGTTTTTCTTATCAGTTAGTTTGGCAATACTTCAAGGAGAGTTGGTAGACAAAGAAAACTGAACAGTAGGGATGTGCAGAGCAAAAGTTTATGTTCATAAGTCCATAAGTCGAAAGGGGGTCCCATTTGCGGTCAATATGGACATATGGAGAATTCCATAAGTTGAGTCTATGTCCATACGTGCAAATAAAAATTTAAACCCCTCACCCTCCTTAATCCCCCCCCCCCAAGACTTACCAAAAGTCCCTGACCCCCCCAAGCTGGCCAAAAGTTCCTTTTGGGTGCAACGAGGGTCCCGGAGCGATCGCGCGGGGAATCACGTGACGCCGACGTCACGTGCTCCTCGCAAAGGAGTTCAGAAATGGCGTCCTGACTCCCTGCTGTACCACCAGGGAGTTTTGGTAAGTCTTGGGGGGGATTAAGGAGGGTGAGGGGTTTAAATTTTTATTTAGGATCAACAATCGCGATTTCCAACTTATTCAACATAGCTATGTTGAATAAGTTGGAAATCCGATCGTTTTCGCCTCATCACTTTTTTAAGTTAAAAAAAAAAAAAAGTTGCGTTTTACATTTAAGTTCAAAACGAATGCACACCCCTACTGAACAGTGCATGTCCCAACCACACAGTAGCATAGGTAGATTCCTGCCAAGAGCTGTACCAGATCACGTTAGCAAGACCATCTCAGCATTGCAAAGACTTGGATCCAGCATTGTTCAGTCTCTAAAATGAGAACTTGTTTTGCTGATTCACTGCCTGGAAAAGGCTTGGAGATACTCAACTAGGAAAATGAAAACTTTTGTTAGGGCATTTGTACATCTTGGCTATTTTAAAAAAGCATCAGCAGTATAGGGAAATGGATCCAAAGGACTCTGTGCTGCAGGCTGCAGTACAGATGTGGTTAAGAAATTGAATTATGGGCAAAACCTCCAGATGACATGGAATACGTCATAAGAACATAAGAACTTGCCATACTGGGTCAGACCAAGGGTCCATCATGCCCAGCATCCTGTTTCCAACAGTGGCCAATCCAGGCCATAAGAACCTGGCAAGTACCCAAAAACTAAGTCTATTCCATGTTACCATTGCTAAGGGCAGTGGCTATTCTCTAAGTGAACTTAATAGCAGGTAATGGACTTCTCCTCCAAGAACTTATCCAATCCTTTTTTAAACCCAGCTACACTAACTGCACTAACCACATCCTCTGGCAACAAATTCCAAAGTTTAATTGTGCGTTGAGTGAAAAAGAACTTTCTCTGATTAGTTTTAAATGTGCCACATGCTAAAGCTGCAGAGAATGTCCCCTACTCACCCTCAGTGTACCCTGATGTGGCAGAGGACATCCACCCAAATAGATGGAGGGAAAGGTATTTGGTGATTTGCAAGCTTGTAGCTACTGGTGATTTGGTCCAAAAGCCAGACCCAGATAATTATGATTAGATGTGAGGGCAAGTATATGTGTTGATATCTGGTTGAAATTTAGCTCTATCGAGCCCTGGTGTCTCTTTAGATGGAAACCCTGGGGACTTTGTGCTTTGTGGAACCCAATGGAGCATATCTGAGTGATGTCAACCATCTCAGTTGGGCGCATGCCTGTAAAATATTGTCCTATGTTTGCTTTTCAGGATCAAGTTGATCTCAAGAGTTTTGTGAAGAATTTCCTCAGGACTGACCTGCTGCAGGCTTGGATAACAACTGATCCTATGGCCTAGTCTCCTGGATAATCTTTGCCCCTGAAGTGGTCAGTTAATGCTATTTATCCTGCTTCTAGTTACTAAAACATTTCCATGATACCTTCCTAATAAGGAAAACTATTTGTCATGAAACTGGTTGGATGGGAGGATATTTATGGCTGACCAAGGTTATTTACAAATTGTGTATTGTTATGATTACTGCTCGCGGGAGAGCCCTACGAGTGGTTTCACTCACCCTGAGGTCACCAGCCTGACACTGCCACTCCCTACAACAGGGAAACACTGACGATGTGCAGCAGATGCCACCATTCCTCTTCTGCTTCCTAGACATGCATGTGCACAACACAGCTTCTTTTAAAGGGCCCACAGTGGGAAAAGCCTGTTGGACTCTTGGATGATGTCATTGCTGGTTGCCTTATAAAAGAGCTCTTCAAATGTATTAGTCTTGCCTCAGAATGGTCTCCTGGTTCCTATCTCATCCTGGTTCTAGTATCTAGACTTTCACAAGCCTTCAGTCCTTTTACAGTCTTTGGTCTTTTCTAGTCTTCAGCTGGGTCTAGTCTTCAGTCCCACTCCAGCCTTTAGCTCCACTCCAGTCTTTGGCCTGCTTCACTCTTCAGTCTGTTCCAGTCTTTAGATCCGCGTCACTATTCAGCCTGTTCCAATCATTAGGTACAGGTACAGATACATTCAGGTACAAAAACTTAGATTGTAAGCTCTCTGGGGATAGAGAAATACCTACAGTACCTGAATGTAAACCGGTGTGATAGCTCAATTGAGATGAATGTCGGTATATAAAAATAAATAAATAAAAATAAATAAATTAGTTCCACTTTAGCCTGTGCTAAGTCATCAGCCTCAGCTTTCTGAAGTCTTCAACTTCAGCCTTGCCTCTGTCAAGTCTTCAGCCCCAGCTTTGTCTTGGTATAGACTCTTGGAGTCTGTCATAGTCTGGCCTGTGCTAAGACTCTCTCGCCCTCTGTCAGTGCAAGCCTTAGGGCACAGCCCATGAGGTTGCACCAATTGTACCACAGCAAAAGGGCCTCACGCTCATGTCATTCACAACAGATTGCTGAGGCCATGAGCTTGGTGGATATGTCCCTGTGACGAGCCATTGCTGCCTTGATCACCCAGATGCAGGAGCAAAAAACAGGATTGGTCTTCTGCACTAGTTCATGCAACAGGCCCAGCAGCAACTCAATCACGTAAAGGACTCTTTATAGACCCTATAATCAGTACTTAGATATGATACAAGTCCAATGTCCAGCTTCTATCTCAGTTCCAACTCTAGCGAATCCTGCACTGGTACCCATCCGGACCGGGGAATCCATGATTTATCTTCAGCCACCTCCGAGATATAGTGGCAATCCTAAAGAGTATAGAGGATTCCTCAATGTGTGCAAGATGAATTTTGAATTACAGCTGGCTCGTTTTTTTTCTGACCTGCCAAGATTATGTATATTCTTTCCTTACTGGATGGTCCTGCTCCCGCTGGGCTTCTCCCTTGTGAGAACAAGATGACTTACTTCTTTCAAAATTGGACAACTTTAATTAACAATTTTGTCTGATTTTTGACCTGCTCATTTGAGTTTCATCCATTGTCATGGAACTTCTTCATATCTCCCAAGGCATCCGCTCTGTTGGCGAGTATGCAGTCGAATTTCATACTCTAGCTTCTGAACTCAACAGAGGCGAAGACGCTAAACCACCATTTTCTGGAAAGGATTATCTGGGAGAATAAAAGATGAATTAGGAGCTCAGGACCTTCCTCCATCCCTTGAAGCATAGACTTGAGAGTCCAGGAGCAAGCCCATGAAAAAAAGATCTTCCAGTAAACATCTTCTGTGGTTCCCAGGCCTCTGAGTCTCTCACAGTCCTTCTCATATCTACCAAGAGTGGTTGCCATGGAAGAACCCATGTAATTGGGTAATAGCCAACTCTCACTCAATGAGAAACAAAGGTAAAGATCACACAATCTATGTCACTACTGTGCTGCACAAGACCATTTCATCAGTTGGTGTCCTGTGAGACCGAAAACTTCAGTAAAAGGAAGCCTCATTGAGAGGGTAATAATTCACCATCCTGCTCCCTCTCCGCAATTAATGATACTGGTGTTTCTTACCTATGGAAAATACTCAGTTCAGACAAAGCCTTAGTAATCTCCAGAGCTGGGGGCAACTTTATCGAAGAATCCCTGTTATACCAATGTGGTTGCCCTAGTACCAGCTTAACCTCCCCGTGTGTCATTTCATCCAACTACAGAGAACCTCTATCTGGTCATGTGACCACAGCCTCCATGCCCATTGTGATGCAGATTGGGTCTCATCAAGAGACTGTTTCTACATGTTATCTAAAGCATCCAGCCACCTTTGACTACTTTGGCTTAGACTCCATTAACCGTCCATTGACTGGAGCACCCTACAGATTGACCAATGGGGTCCATCCTGCTGGGAGCATTGTATCATCTCATCTTTGTCTCTGAGCCCTTCATTCCAAACTACCTCACCTGAACTGCCAGCTTTGCCACTCCAATGTACATCCTATTACTATGTGAATTCTGTAATCCTCCTGCCAAAGAATCTCTGTCCATAAATCAGAAGATGCCTCAGTTCTTGTCCAAGATTTCAACCTTTGGCCTCATCCAAGCCTTCAATCTTGAATGATTCTTCAGTCTAGTCTTAAAATCAAAGAATCTCTGGATCCTGTGGCTGGACACCCGAGACTCCAGTTGGTAAAGAAGTACCTTCATCTCCTCAGAAGAAGAAGATAACAGGCCTGAGGAGGGCTCTCTTGTAGGAGGGCCACTTGTAGGAGAGCCCCACAAGCATCTTCATTCACCCCGATGCTGCCAGCCCAACGCTGCTTCTCCGCATGGCAGGTAACCGCCATACCTCTTCTACTTCCTAGGCATGTGCATCACAGCTTCTTTTAAAGGGCCCACGGCAAGAAAAGGCCACGGCACCCTCAGATGATGTCATTGCCACTTGCCCTATAAAAGGACTCTTCAAATGCTTCAATCTCATCTCAGAAAGGTCTTCTGGTTCCTGTCTTATCCTGGATCCAGAATCCAGTCTTGCTCAAGCCTTCAATCCTGTTCCAGTCTTTAGCCCTGCTCCACTCGTCTTCAGCTCCACTTCAGCTCTCCTTTACTCTTCAGCTTTTCCAGTCTTCAGTTCCCCTTCAGCCCATGCTAAGTCATCAGCCTCAGCTTTTGCCTTCTCAAGTCTTCAGCTTTAACCTTGCCTCCATCAAGTCTTCAGTCCCAGCTTTGTCTTGGTATAGACTCCTGGACTCTGTCATAATCTGGCCCATGCGAAGACTCACCTGCTATCAGTACAAGCCATAGAGCACAGCCCCCTGAGATTGCACCATTGTACACGCTCATGTGATTCCCATCATGTCTACCTCAAAGAGAGTAGGGGATGTTTTGGGTTGGAAATGAAATTGTGATAGTGGGTAATATGTATCTTTGCTTATGGATGTTGTAAGAGGAAGGAGATTCACTTCGTATTTTGCAGTGGCTGCACCCAAGGAGTGGATAGAAGATGTGCCTGGACAATCCTAACTGGTTAAAAGTAGGTGGATAACACCTAACGATGTAGTTGATCTACAGTGGTGGTGGATATTTAAATGAAAATGTGTTGGGGAAAATGTCATGCACTGAGTCACTGTATTTGCCAATAAACAGGGTGGTTTGGAGGACCAAAACAACTTTTGGGTGGGGGAGAATGTGGTGCTCCCCTATTGTGCCCTGTTCTCGTTTAGTAGTACAAGATATTTTAGGTGGGGAGACCCCAGGATTTATTATTGTTTGAAGTGTTGTATCCTCTGGTTGACATTTTGTGTGATCCATGGAATGTAGTTTCTGGGATATTTTAAGGCAACATAAGTTAAGGATTTTTGCTGAGGAAGGTATAAATATTGGGTTAAATTGGTGGGAGTTGCCCGTTCAAGGTTGGAACTTCAAGTCTTCCAGGATGTAGAGTCCTGGAGTAGCTAGCCCATGGGCTGGTGGGGCCTAGGGACATTTCCAATTTGGAGTGGCCCTTGCAGGGGCTATTTCCCCCAAGATAAAAGACCAAGGCCAAGGACCTGAAAGCAGGCAACTCCTCCCTCTGAAGAAAACAGCCTGGAGAAGTATGTGAAGGGATGACCCACAAGGAATGAGCCAGTGTGTAGAAAAAAAAAACAGAGAAGCCTGCACATTGCCAGAGGGAGAGGCTCAAAATGGTACGAAATAGGTACCTGAAGTTGAGAGATTGTGTAGCTCATGGGGTCAAGTATGAGTGACATCTGCAGGAAATTGGGAATTTGTACTCCATGTTTCCCAAAGAGAGAAACTTGGAGGATGGAAAGGGGTGTCTGTGATTGAAGGATACACTTCATATGTGGACAGAGTATGGTCTTCCAAAGCATGGCGGTATCATTTAGTTTTAATGTAGTATGTGTTTGCTTTGACTGCATATCCCATGAACTCTGAGAATTCAGTACAGTACAATTCAGTACAGTACAGTCTGTTTACCCTCTTCTAAAATGTATAGTTATGGGATGGAAATCCAGAAAAATAAAGTTAGATTTTGGTTAGGTCAGCGAGTTCAGTGATTTTGTTAGTGAAACTTTTTGTATACCAACCCTAATGGTGAAGTAGCGGGGATGAGGTTCATGGAGAGGAGAATAGGCAACACTCTCCTTGTTCTAGCCAGGAACAGGTATTCTGCCCCACTGAATCTAACAGAGTCCACTTCACAATCTGCATGACCGGAATTGTGGAACCCACAAAATAAATTAGAGCTGACACTTCCCATATGGGACATATTCTCTTGACATTTTATGTGCCCAGTTGGTAGAATTACTTTAACAAACTCATTCAGCTCAATAGTCCACTCTTAAGCAAAAGGGTAGCAAAGATGACAAGGAAGAGCAGTAAGGGAGAAATAATGGAAAGCTATAAGAATAAATACTTTTAGTATGGGCAATAAAATTCCAGATCGGCAGGCCCTAATGGTGGAGGTGGGCTTGGCCATTGTTGCTATTATAGAGACATGGTTCAGTGAGTCTAATGATTGGGATATGGTCATACTGTGCTATAACCTATTAAAGAAGGACAGAGGGAGGAGTAGCTCTTTGTCAAAAACAATATCCAAGCAATTGAAATGTGGGGGGTGTGGGGAAGAGAATAAGCACTATGAGATGTCTTAAAAAAAGATGATGGTGTTTCCAATTATACTGGCGTGGTCTAAAGGCTTCCAACTCAAGCAGAAAAACCAGACATAGGTTTGGTCGAAGTCATCCAAAAAGTGGGAAAGAAGGGGAGGTGATCATAATCATGGAATTCAAAAATATGTTCAGTAAAATGGGGATGTACTTTGAAGAGGAGTTAGAAAATTGGGAAAAGATGCGTGAAATAGAACAACAGTAGGCCAAATTAAAAGGAGCTATAATAAAGGCAATAAATCTTTATGTAAGAAAAGTAAATAAAATTAAGAGGACTAGGACACCTTTATAGGTCTCTGAGGAGGTAGCAAAAAAATAAAGCACAAAGATCAGCATTCAAAAATTACAAAGGAACTAAAAAAATGGTGGAAGGGAAGAATATCTGATGAAGATGAAGGAGTCAAGGAAAGAAATAAAAAAATCAAAATGTCAAGCAGAAGAAAAGATCACCAAAGAAGTAAAGTGAGGAAACAAATCATTTTTCATATATATCAGAGAAAGGAGGAAGGCCAGTTGTAGTATTGTAAAATTGAAAGGATACAAGGATCAATGTATGAAGAAATATTTAACAAATTCTTCACTTTGAGCTTCACTAAAGAAGGCTGTTTCTGTTCAGCAAGTACACTTATGGGAGTGGAATAACCATAGCCCCATTTATAGATGAGAGAGTTTGGCAGCAAAACTGAAAGTGAACAAGGCCATTGAGCTGAATGGCTTACATACCAGGATACTAAGGGAGCTAGGAGAAGTACTGGTGGGTCCATTGAAGGACCACTTCAAAAGATGGAGATGGCTGTGATGCCACAAGATTAGAGAAAAATGGTTGTCCCGCTTTACAAAAATGGTAGCCAGTTAGCCTTAACTTGGTGGTAAGAAAATTAATAGCGATTCTGCTGAAGGAAAAGATAGTAAACTATCTACAATCTGGTGAGTTGCTGGACCCAAAGCCACATGGTTTCACAAGAGGAAGGTCATGTCAAATGGATCTGATTAATTTTTTTTGATTGGTTGACTAAAGAACTAGATCAAGGAAGAGCAGTCTGTTATTTATTTTTTTATTCATTCTAATTGACCATTCTCACAGGAAAGACCTGTCAGTGTGGTGTACAACAATTCAAACAGCCACAATCACTAAAATCAGGATGCAAGCAAATCTATATTCAAAAACATAGGGCCGGATTTTCAAAAGGTTATGCACATAAAACCGGAGGATTTACACACGTAACTGGCCTTACGTGCGCCTGGCCTATTTTAAAAAGATCCAGCAGTGCGCATAAAACCCCGGGACGCATGTAAGTCCCGGGGCTTTACAAAAGGGGCAGGGAGGGGGTGGGGGCGGGGTCAGGCTCCCACACAGTGGCCATATTTGCTGCTATGCTGGGGATCGAGTGCCAGGAGTCGGCCGGCAGGCACAAAAGGTAAAACACATTTTTTGAGGGGGGTTAGAGTAGAGCTCGAGGGGGGAAAGGTTAGGGGAAGGGTTGGGAAGGTCAGGTTAGGGAGAAGGGAACGGGGAAGGCAGTGCGGCTTGGCACACACAAGGTGCACAATTGTGCATCCCCTTGCACGCGCCAACCCCTGATTTTATAACTTGCGCGCGCAAGTTATAAAATCAGGTGTACATGTGCGCATGCCGTGTAGTGCGCGCACATGTACGCCATGCGCGCATGTTATTAAATCTACCCCATAATGTAAAAACAAAAAATTATGGCAGCTTAGTGAAGTTAGTAGAAAGACTGAGTGTATGTCACCAAGGAAAATTACAACTTCTTCAGGGAACAAGATAGTCAATTGTAAGCTATCATACACTATCGTTCTACTGGATCCAGCCACTGGATTAATAATATTGCCTAGTATCACCAGTTATTAACTCTGACCAAGCCACCTTGTTTGTTACAGAAAATAACAAAAAGAAAAAATTCATACAGAGTTGAAGTGCTGAGTGTGAAGGAATGTTTGTCCTGAATGAGCAGCAAAGCACAGTTCTTACAGTTCTTCCTTTAGCTACGGTTATTTAATTATTTCTACTTAGCTAGACATAGTTTCCAACAAGTCATCGGAGAACATACTGAGGGAACTCTCACAAAAATAAGTCTGTGGAAGATATGTCGGTACAGGGAGATAGACTCTCCTATTGAATTATTTAATAGATAGGTAGTAGGAAGAAGAGATCACCATGGGAGAGATAAGTGTGGGTACACGCCAGCACTAGAGGTACCACCAATACCAGCCATAGCAAAGAGACAGAAAAGAAAGAGAAAGACTGACAGTAGAATAAAAGAAAGAGGAGGCAGATATATACTTAACAGATAAAACAGACAAAGAGGAGAAAAAAAACCACATAGGGCGCTGTGGAGTTCACCTTTGTTGAGCCGGGAACCTGAGAGAAAACAAGACATCACAAAGAATCATTTCTTGGATACACAACAAAAAGTTTTTGCAGTATGAAAAGGAGGTTTCTTTTTTTTTTGTTTGTTTGTTTTTAGAATTTATACTTATCTAATGGGAGCTTTGAATAGAAGCTTGGTTCTTGAATGCATTCTATTTGGAGTCTTTAAAGTGAAAGCACCTAAAAGGAAAAGAAAAGCTTATATACACATATACATGAAAGTTATATTAGGTAAAACAAGGAGTAGTTTGTCAATAAACATATAGGGGTAGATTTTAAAAGGTACATGCGCGGCGTACACAAATGAACGCCCATGCACGTTATAAAATCAAGGGTCGGCGCACGGAAGGGGGTGCACACTAGTGCACCTTGCGCGCGCCGAGCCCTCGGGGAGACCAGCTGGCTTTCCCCATTCCCTCCGAAATCAGAGCGGCCTCTGAGGGAACTTTCCTTTCCCCCCCCCCACCTTCCCCTACCTGATCCGCCCCCAGCCTAAAAAAGAAAACCCTTTATCTCACAAGTTACGCCTGCCGGCCAACTGCCGGCACATGATCCCCTGGCATAGCGGCCGTGTGAAGGCCTCTGGCCACGCCCCCGCCTTGCCCTGCCCCTCCCCACCCATGCCCCGTCCATTTTTTGCAAGCCCTGGGGCTTTACGCGCGTCGCCAGGCCTTTTGAAAATAGGCCCAGTGTGCGTAACCCCCCTAGGCGCGTAAATCCACCTGGATTTACGCGCCTAGGGCTTTTAAAATCTGCCCAATAGAGTAAGAGACTTATTTTATATATTTGTGAAAGAATATAACTGTGATTGTTTACTAGGTTTGACATAATATATTTTTAATTAATTTACACTAGTGATTCCAACTAATTCCATTATATAAAAAAAAACTCTGCCTTTCCCCTCTCCTTCCAAAGAACTGTTCAGGTAGGTAAATTCCCTTTAATCCAGTAAGGTTCCTCGACAGAAAGGAGAGCATTCCTCTTGACGGCTCCCTTTCAGTCAACACCAAGTGATACCCATTAGAACTATCTATAAACCAATTATTATTACTCCTTGTCCACTGATAGCAGGAGGGTTCTCATACCACAAAGGAGTGGGTTAAACCTGGGTAACCCGCCGAATTAAAGTCATGAACCCATTGAAGAACTTAACTGGTGCAACCATTGAGGAAAGTTTTCCCAGGAAGCACTGTTACTCCAGCAGCAACCATGGTTCTTGCAGAATCATTGATATGCTGTGGGAGTTCTAAGGAGCCCTCATGGTCAAAGGAGCATGAGATGGTATCTGCCTGTTGATTCTTTTACGTTGGTGATATCGCAGTTCAAAGATTTAAAAGGTTGAAGATTTGTGATCAGCGGGCTTGCTGCAGGTTCAGTCATTGTGCTTGCGCCAGGTGTTCCAGATTTTTGTGTTTATGTAAAAGTTCAAAGTGTGACTGGCCCCTTCTTTTCTATTTATTATTTATCATTTTAACAAAATTATTTCACAAGAATGCAATCTGGATTAGACACAGGTGGATTTCAAAAGATTAAACACAAATTTTCGCAATTTCAGAAAAATATTCATTCCTCCTACCTAATATAGTCCACAATCATGGATTCAAATTAAAGTAAGACTTATTCATTAATAATCTTTTAAGGCAACATCATCTGAATTGAGTAGCTACCCTAGCTGAATATTAAAACTTACTTGGAACACTCACTTATTAAAGGTATTAACTGAACATTCTAACTATCTTGAGTCGCAACAGTTTTATCACTTAAAAAGAAAGTTAACTGAGGAGGGGAAAAAAAGGCATACGAATGACCCCTGTAATTAATACAGCACTTACAAGGGTGTTTAAGAAAAAAGGATGCTCCAATTTGGAGTACCCTAGATTTCAGAAGTAGGAATTGCCTCCTCCTCCTTTGCGTTTGTTTAGAAAAATCAGGATATTCTGACTTTTAAAGTTAGAAATTCTTCTATACCGTGTTCAATAACACAGCCTTAACACCCAGTCCCAGTCCGACTGAAAAACAAATGTTATTATCATAGTAGACTCCTGGGCAAGCTCACTATCTGATGTCTCCAACAGTAATGACACATTTAAGTTTGAAGTCAAAATGTCCATTACTTGTGCCCCTCTTGTGGAGTTACATTTTCCTGTTTCTTGTACGATGGTATATAATGAGGGGTAGATTTTCAAACACGGCGCGTTGGCGTACTTTTGTTAGCGCTCCAGGCGTGTAGCCGCGCGTATCCGCTAAAATCCTGTATCTGCGCGCAAGGCTACCGATTTCGTATAGCCAGCGCGCGCCGAGCCGCGCAGCCTACCTCCGTTCCCTCCGAAGCCGCTCCAAAATCGGAGCGGCCTCGGAGGGAATTCGCTATCGCCCTCCCCTCACCTTCCCCTCCCTTCCTCTACCTAACCCACCCCCCCCGGCCCTGTCTAAACCCCCCCCTACCTTTGTTGGGGGATTTACGCCTCCCAGAGGGAGAAGTAAATCCCCGCGCGCCTAGATGCGACCCGGGGGCAGTTTCGGAGGGTGCGGCCATGCCCCCGGACCGCACCGGGCCGAAACCACGCCCCCAGGCCCGCCCCCGAAACACAGCGTCCCGCCCCGAAAACGGCGCGCCGCTCGGCCCCGCCCCCGACATGCCCCCGACACGCCCCCTCGGAAAACCCCGGGACTTATGCGAGTCCCGGGGTTCTGCGTGCGCCGGCAGGCCTATGTAAAATAGGCGCACAGGCGCGCAAGCCCTGCTCGCGTAAATCCGGGCGGATTTACGCGAGCAGGGCTCTTAAAATCCGCCCCTATGCCTTTACTAACGGCGGTATAGCCGACTCTGTAACTTTAAATATTTCCAGCATATACCTTTTAAACATTTCCTTTGGCAAGTCATGTGGTAATTTGTGAAAATTAATCAGACGTAGATTCTTCTTTCTATTTGCATTTTCCAAGTTTTCTAGTTTGATCTGTAATTGTTGGTTCACTTTAACTAATGTGTCTTGCACTAACTTCCAATTATCCACATCTTGTTTAATTTTCTCTTTCTTTTATTGTTTTCTCTTTACATTTTTGTATATTAGACATTCGATCTTGTATATTTTTCACTTTTTCCACTACCGGAATCAATTGAGAAGCAAAAGATTTATGCAAACTTGCAATTGCTTCCCAAATTTCTTCCAAAGTAATTATATTTGGTCTTACCAGTTGTGGAGATGGCAATTTGATAAGATATGATGTACTTTCCACTACAGCTTGGTTCAGTTGATCTTCTCCACCTTCTATTTCCAGTGAATCAGCACAACTCCCAAAGAGTCCTGTCCGGAGTTCCCCTCCCAGTTCTCCATGGGTCTCAGGTCCTGCTGGGAAAGTCTCTTTAACTGCGACTTCTGCAGAAGGATCCCCCCCCCCCCCCCATGACACCCTGGTCTCTGGAGGCCGCTGGATTGGCTGGAGGTTCCTGATAGATTGGGGATAGAGATATAGATAGGTCCAACAGGGAGGCCATAGTAATTCCCTCGGCCTTTCCCCCGTCTTGCGCCTCATCCGATCTGTGTATTTGCTGTATATGAGAATCCATCGGGCCCAGTTTAGGGGTTCCGGAGGCTACTGCAGGGCCCATCCTCTCCTTCGCCCTTCTCTTTCTGACCGAATGCGGCATGTTATTTAAATAAAAAATTATTAAAACCAGGCCACATGATTCTCAGCTACTCTTACAACTTTGGATCCAAGTCTGAATTGGAGGTTTCAAGATACAGAGGAGACAGGCATAGAAATTAAAGGGAAGATGAAGAGATGCAGTTCCAAACTCAGGTAAGTTCAAACAAAGCCGCACGTCCCTTTGGCACACGCGACTAAGGCAACGTGCCGACAGCGACTGCATGCCGCAGATAGGCCGGTCTTATGGGCCTCTGCAGCTTCACTCCACCGTGACGTCAGCCTCAGGTAACTCCGGATAGGACCCTGTCGAGGCCAGGATAGGCTCCTCACCTCCGGATGGCCTCCGGTAGTTTTTCTCTCTCTCACCTCCTTCTCTCTCCTCCTCCGTGTTATCATTTGTCTAAAGCTAGCTTCATGTCTAACAGCTAACGATCTCTAATAGTGTAACTTCTCTCTGTGGGAGTACATTTTTTAGAGAAATAGGAGCCACAAGTGGGCCATTGTTAGGGTACTATAAGAAGACAGGCCTTACACACTGTGGATAGAAGTGTCTACCGCCAGTATTAGGGGCATGTAGGAATTAAAAATGTGGTGTTGTTTTTTGGTTTGTTTTCGGGAGGTTTTTTGCCCATGAATTTTGGTTCATGGAATGTTTCATTCATTTAATTTGTGTAAAAAAAATGAATGAAACATTTAAAGAAAACAACAGCAAAACAAGAACAAAAATGACCCAAAAAAAGAAAACAGGACCTATCAAGGTCTCCCATCCCATTCCCACCCAGAAAAATGCAAGGGCCAGGATCCCACCCAACCCCCACTTACCCTGTCTGATGGGAATCTGTCAGCAAACCTAGGTCCAGGTCAAAGCCTTGGCCTTGCCTAGGCTGAGACCTCAGCCTAGGCCAGAGACCAGGCCCAGGCCTGACACTCTGGTCTGGCCTGGAGGCTGGGTCCCAATGTTGGGGCCTTGGCCAGGATGCAGGCCCAATGCCGAGGTCCAGCCAGGAGGCCAGGTCTCAATGCCTGGGCCTTAGCCAATGCCAAAGCCAAAGCCTAAGCCCAGAACTGCAGTCTGGACCAGAGACTGGGTTTCAATGTCTGGGCTACGGCCTAGGCCAGAGCCTGGGCCCAGACCTGATGCTGAGGCCTGGGTTGGAGACTGGACAGGGCCAGTGCTAGAGTTTTTGCTGCCCTATGTGAACAATTAATGTGCAAAAAAATATACAAAAAGAGCTAATAATTTTCCATTCAATTAATCATCAAAAAACCAAGGAAAAAGATAAAAATTTTTTATCACAAAATTGTGCTCAAAAAATTGTGCTCAAAAAATTTTTATGGAATAAGACTGACTGTATCAGCAAGCCTGACGACACCCCTTGAATAATTTAACAGGGGTTGTCCGGACTTCTCGTCATGTACAGTCGGCCTTTTTCAATTAGATTTTTTTCAATTTTTTCAATAATTTTTGTTTTAAATAATTTTTTATATAAATGTTGCTTAAAAAATATTTTTTAAGTCCAGAGCAATTGTATCCAGTTATCTCAATTCAAAGACACAATTATTTCATTGTTTCACTTGACTCAGTCCAGAGAAATTATTATTTTCAAAGCCAAAGAATGTAATTTTCAATGAACAAAGGACAAGAATATTTGTTAAATAACCTCGACACCCCGGCCGATGTTTCGCTACTGCTTCATCAGGAGCGTGACATTATTTACTTCCAATGTCTCCCGTTGAAATTCTATACAAGGAGCTTATAAAAAATCTTGCTTGTCCAAGTATGGTGTCTCCCGTCGAATTTATTTCATCGGGAGCCTACCCAACCTTGTTCCGCTCAACATTTTAGCAGCGGTCTCATTTTTCAGAATTGTTGCTTCTCATTATTGCCCGGAAACAACCTATAGTAAAACATACATACATGTTCTTTAAATATGTGTAATTATATAGCTTGTTCCTAGTAACTTAACTTAAACTCGTGAGCACTGCCAAACCTTCATTTTGGACAAACACCGTCTCAACTGGCTTCCGGAAATGCAGGAAACAGCAACCGCTGTATGCAATGTAATGATGGGCACTGCACAGGTATTATTACAAAATCCATCATTAACTATTACATTACGACAAGACACCAATTGTACATCTATGGGTGTCGTGTATATTATTATTTGCCCGTGCCAAATGATATATGTGGGGAAAACTATACGACAACTGAGAGTGAGACTGATCGAACATCGTTCCAGTATAAACACGCAACGAATAAGTGCTCCTTTAGTCCCGCATTGTTTAGCCAAACAACATAAATTTGAAGAATTAAGAGTATGTGTAATACAGCAAATTTTGCCTCATTGGCGCGGAGGCGATCTTAACAAGAAATTAATGCAGGCAGAGCAAAAATGGATTAATTTCCTTGATACTCTACAACCTAATGGACTGAATGGGGAACAGGAATTAAATGTTTTCCTTTGAGTTGTGGTTCACAGCTGATCGTACAATGACGTCATCTCTGCTTTTTGATTGACTGCCCTTGTCTGATTTTGATAGGCTGACATTCTCTATTTAAGCGTTTACCACGCGTTCAAGCGGTTGCTGTTTCCTGCATTTCCGGAAGCCAGTTGAGACGGTGTTTGTCCAAAATGAAGGTTTGGCAGTGCCCACGAGTTTAAGTTAAGTTACTAGGAACAAGCTATATAATTACACATATTTAAAGAACATGTATGTATGTTTTACTATAGGTTGTTTCCGGGCAATAATGAGAAGCAACAATTCTGAAAAATGAGACCGCTGCTAAAATGTTGAGCGGAACAAGGTTGGGTAGGCTCCCGATGAAATAAATTCGACGGGAGACACCATACTTGGACAAGCAAGATTTTTTATAAGCTCCTTGTATAGAATTTCAACGGGAGACATTGGAAGTAAATAATGTCACGCTCCTGATGAAGCAGTAGCGAAACATCGGCCGGGTGTCGAGGTTATTTAACAAATATTCTTGTCCTTTGTTCATTGAAAATTACATTCTTTGGCTTTGAAAATAATAATTTCTCTGGACTGAGTCAAGTGAAACAATGAAATAATTGTGTCTTTGAATTGAGATAACTGGATACAATTGCTCTGGACTTAAAAAATATTTTTTAAGCAACATTTATATAAAAAATTATTTAAAACAAAAATTATTGAAAAAATTGAAAAAAATCTAATTGAAAAAGGCCGACTGTACATGACGAGAAGTCCGGACAACCCCTGTTAAATTATTCAAGGGGTGTCGTCAGGCTTGCTGATACAGTCAGTCTTATTCCATAAAAATTTTTTGAGCACAATTTTTTGAGCACAATTTTGTGATAAAATTTTTTTATCTTTTTCCTTGGTTTTTTAACAATTAATGTGCTGCACCCCCCCCCCCCCTCCAACCCCTGTTCTGTTCCTTTTAATACAGAATTTGTGTTGTTTTCCCAATAACCAACACATACCAACTGCAGGTCCAAAATGCCTGAATTGTGTAGAAGTGATCCACAGGTGCTCCTGCCCCACCTACCAGCACATAAAAATGGCACTGGCTGAGCCCTGTTGCATGCATTGTTGTGGTGCCACCCAGAAAACTCTGCAAAAAAAGGCATTTGGAAACCATATGGCATTATGCCTATTGTCATGTGAGTAGGTGTGGTTTTGGCCCTCAGAAAGCCAAGAGTAAACTGAATGACAATAAGATTTAGTAAACTTCCTGTACCAAAAAGGTACTGTCATGTCAGCATTCAAACAGGAACAACCCTATTAAAAATAAACATTGCAGATACTACACCAGGCCCTAAAACACCTCCTATTAGGAATGCAGAACAAACTAGGCTTTATAAATCTTTGCATAGAATCTACATGCTAACAGAATGTGCCACCTCAGTCAAAGATGCTGAACACATCTGTGTTCAGCGGGTAGAAAACTTTTTTTTTTGTTTAATCTTTTTATTAACAAGTTGTAATACAAGAAAGCAGATATAAGAGAACCATAAAACAAAGAAACAATATGAATTATTATTTAGGTCGTCTGGAGGAAATGACAGCAGTATACAGTGAAAAAATAATCTATCCAGACTATTCATGGTTCAATTGAAAGCTAAAAAGGGAAGAAAAGGAAGAAATAGTAAGAAAGGATTAGAAAAGGGAAGAGAAGAGGAAAGAAGAACAAAAGATAGAAAGATACATCCATGGGATCCATAGTATCGACCTTTAGATATGGTTATGGAGGGATGAAACATATATTGTAAATTACTCTTACTTTTTTCTGAATTGACGAATATCGCAAAATAATTGTAAACTGTACGTCAACTTCCTTTAAGTATTTCAAAGAATCAAACATTCAGTACCGAATCCCACTATGCAATATTTATACAAGTGATTTGTTGACCTTCATAACATCCTGCGGTCTCTTTGGGCATCTCTGCTCTTTGTTAAGCCGCTGCTGGGATCATCTTTAATCATAGGTCATGAATTCACTTGTATTCAAATTGTTTTTTGTTTTTTTTATTTTTTTCACAATTTTTCATTTAAATAAAATATGCCTTTAAATAATTTTGTATTCCATTTTTAGAATGAATAATTCAAAAGTACTTCCTTTCCGGGGATAGCAGAGCACAGTTTGTGGAGGGTACTGCCCTTCCGATCGTAACAGAGTACAGTTCGATGTGACCACGTTTCGTGTCCAAAGCTGCCTCAGGAACTTCTCTGACTATGTATCATTTCTGCATTTGCAGGTCAGGATATCTTCAGTTACACTTCAATTTATACTCGCGATCGTATACATTGCGTCATCACAGTGTGGGAGATGAAACATAGTCATCTAAAGGCTTCCTCACCCGAGACCATTTTACAAGTCTGTTACATTTAATTGCCATGGCCTTCTCTTACTTACAATATAGACAAACCGAGTTCCACCAAAGGTGGTACGAAAGCAAATCACTACGCTTCCAGTTGGACATGATGTTGTATAAGGCCACCGTAATCAGAAAGTCAAGTAATTTTCTGCATGGAAGAGAGAGAAGTTCGCACTCTTAAGGAAAATCATTGTGTAAGTGAGAGGTTGAGTGAGGGTCAGAATTGAGGAAATGGTTTGCCAAAGCTGTTGCCAAAAGGCATTAACATAGGAACAGGAGAAAATCATGTTTCAAGGTTGCCTTGGTGGTCAAGCAGGACCAGCAGTTGTAAGAAGGAAGAAGGCCAGCTCGATGCAATTTCCAGGGAGTCCATAATGCTCTGTGCATTATAAAAAAGGAGGTTTGAGTCAAACTGGAAATAGTGAAATGCGTATGGATATGGACCATAAATGCTGCCATACTTTGTCAGTAAGAGGTACATCAATATCTAAGGCCCAAGCCAGGCATAGACGATTTCTGGGGGTACACGAGGAATAAGCGGTTATCATTTTATATAGTTGTGAGGCTAAGTGACTTTTGGAACCATGTTCCTGATATATTTGTAGAAGGAAAGGACACTTATCATACATAGAAACATACATAGAAACATAGAAATGACGGCAGAAGACGACCAAATGGCCCATCCAGTCTGCCCAGCAAGCTTCACACATTCTTTCTCCCATACTTATCTGTTTCTCTTAGCTCTTGGTTCTATTTCCCCTCCTCCCCCACCATCAATGTAGAGAGCAGTGATGGAGCTGCATCCAAGCGAAATATCCAGCTTGATTAGTTAGGGGTAGTAACCGCCGCAATAAGCAAGCTACACCCACGCCTATTTGTTTTAACCCAGACTATGTTATACAGCCCTTATTGGTTGTTTTTCTTCTCCCCTGCCGTTGAAGCAGAGAGCTATGCTGGATATGCGTGAAGTATCAGTTTATTCTTCTCCCCTGCCGTTGAAGCAGAGAGCTATGCTGGATATGCATCGAAAGTGAAGTATCAGGCACATTTGGTTTGGGGTAGTAACCGCCGTAACAAGCCAGCTACTCCCCGCTTTGTGAGTGCGAATCCTTTTTTCTTCTCCCCTGCCGTTGAAGCTATGCTGGATATGCGTGAAGTATCAGTTTTTCTTTTCCCCTGCCGTTGAAGCAGAGAGCTATGCTGGATATGCGTGAAGTATCAGTTTTTCTTCTCCCCTGCCGTTGAAGCAGAGAGCTATGCTGGATATGCATCGAAAGTGAAGTATCAGGCACATTTGGTTTGGGGTAGTAACCGCCATAACAAGCCAGCTACTCCCCGCTTTGTGAGTGCGAATCCTTTTTTCTTCTCCCCTGCCGTTGAAGCTATGCTGGATATGCGTGAAGTATCAGTTTTTCTTTTCCCCTGCCGTTGAAGCAGAGAGCTATGCTGGATATGCGTGAAGTATCAGTTTTTCTTCTCCCCTGCCGTTGAAGCAGAGAGCTATGCTGGATATGCATCGAAAGTGAAGTATCAGGCACATTTGGTTTGGGGTAGTAACCGCCGTAACAAGCCAGCTACTCCCCGCTTTGTGAGTGCGAACCCTTTTTTCTTCTCCCCTGACGTTGAAGCAGAGAACTCTGCTGGATGTGTGAAGTATCAGTTTTTCTTCTCCCCTGCCGTTGAAGCAGAGAACTATGCTGGATATGCATTGAAAGTGAAGTATCAGGCTTATTTGGTTTGGGGTAGTAACCGCCGTAACAAGCCAGCTACTCCCGTCTTTGTGAGTGCAAATCCTTTTTTCCACATTTCCTCTTGCTGTTGAAGCTTAGAGCAATGTTGGAGTCACAGTAACCATGTGTATGTTTATTGAATAAGGGTATTGTGTCCAGGCAGTAGCCATCATTCTGGCAAGTCACCCACTCTTCATTGGCGGCCTCTTGACTTTATGGATCCACAGTGTTTATCCCACGCCCCTTTGAAGTCCTTCACAGTTCTGGTCTTCACCACTTCCTCCAGAAGGGCATTCCAGGCATCCACCACCTTCTCCGTGAAGAAATACTTCCTGACATTGGTTCTGAATCTTCCTCCCTGGAGCTTCAAATCGTGACCCCTGGTTCTGCTGATTTTTTTCTTATGGTAAAGGTTTGTCGTTGCCTTTGGATCATTAAAACCTTTCAAGTATCTGAAAGTCTATATCATATCACCTCTGCTCCTCCTTTCCTCCAGGGTGTACATATTTAGATTCTTCAATCTCTCCTCGTACGTCATCCGATGAAGATCCTCCACCTTCCTGGTCGCCCTTCTCTGTACCGCTTCCATCTTGTCTTTGTCTTTTTGTAGATAAGGTCTCCAGAACTGAACACAGTACTCCAGGTGAGGCCTCACCAAGGACCTGTACAAGGGAATAATCACTTCCCTTTTCTTACTCGATATTCCTCTCTCTATGAAGCCCAGCATTCTTCTGGCTTTTGCTATCGCCTTGTCGCATTGTTTCGCAGACTTCATATCATTAGACACTATCACCCCAAGGTCCCTCTCCTGCTCCGTGCACATCAGCCTTTCCCCCCCCATCGTATACAGTTCATTCGGATTTCCACTCCCCATATGCATGACTTTGCACTTCTTGGCATTGAATCTCAGCTGCCATATCTTCGACCACTCTTCCAGTTTCCTTAGATCCCGTCTCATACTCTCCACTCCTTCCGGCGTGTCCACTCTGTTGCAGATCTTAGTGTCATCCGCAAAAAGACAAACCTTACCTTCTATCCCGTCCGCAATGTCGCTCACAAAGATATTGAACAGGACCGGTCCCAACACCGATCCTTGCGGTACACCACTTAAAACCGCTCTCTCTTCAGAGAAGGTTCCATTTACCATCACACATTGTCTTCTGTCCGTCAACCAATTTGCAATCCAGGTCACCACCTTGGCACTCACTACCGGGTGATTAAGAGTGGTTTGGAGTGGAGGATATTCTGCAGCTGCAACCAGGCATAAAACTGAGTACTGGGTAAACCAAATTTCATTTGGAGCATTGAGAATGACATTAAGACTGAACCTTCCAATACCGAAGAAAGAAGTCATATGGCCTTGGTTTGCCAAGAGGGCCAATTAAGAGAATGATCCCCAACTTTTAACAAGGGGTTATGCCACAGCGGGACCATAGTAGAGTTGCTCCAAAAGCAGATATCCTTGGGGCAGATGGAGTCAAAAGCTATATAGGCTCTATGAAAAGATCTTAATATGGGGTTTGAAGCATGTTGGGAGAGCAGCTTCATGCCAGGAAAGCAAGAAGTTGGGTATGGAGAAAGGAGACTATGCTCTACACATAGCCATCGAGGACCATCCCATGAATCTCTGTCAGTAGTAAAGTGGTGATAGGCTTGCTGTAGGATAAACGCTTGGTGGTATGCATAGAAATCTGGAAAATTTATTTTATTTATTTTATTTATTTAGGTTTTTTCTATACCGGCATTCATGAACAGATCACATCATGCCGGTTTACATTCGAACAGGGGGTGCATATAACAAAAGAAAACTATAATCTGGTGCATCAGGGTTGCAGTTACAATGAACAAGGTAAAAGAACTGGGAGAGGAAAGAAGAGCAGTAAAGGTTAACATAAGTTAATTATATACAGTGCCAAGAGGCTACATTGTTTGGGTGGAATTGGAGGAGGTTAAGAGTTGTCTGGGAAGGCTTGCTTAAATAACCAAGTCTTGCCTCCATCAATTTTTGCAGGCTTCAATTTAGATAAAGCAATTCTAGGGACCTTATTCTGCCAAAGAAAGTTTGTGAGAAGTCTGTCCATATATTTATAAAAATCTGTAGAGAAAAATATGGGCAACATGAAAAGTATATATGTTATTTTAGGAGCGATAACCATTTTGATTGTTTCCAGCCGGCCCCACCATGTTAGATGGAGGGGGACCACTTAAGTGTTAATTCACGTAAAGTTTGCAATATTTTAGATTCAGTATTTCCAATAGTGGTTTGCGGGTCTGAGTAGAATTTAACACCTAAGTACGTGAGACCTTGGGGGACCTTCTGTATGGTGGACTGAGAGAGATCCACCAATGTGCCCAGATAGTTTAAGGGAAGAAGCTCAGTTTTATGCCAGTTGATTTTATAGCCTAATAGAGAGGAGTAGGAGGCTATCAAATTCAATGTGAGGAAGTGAGTTATCAGGGTTTAGGAGAAATAAGAGGACATCATCTGCGTAGGCCAAGAGTTTAAATTCATCAGATCCAACAGTTACACCTTCAATCAGAGGATCTTGCCGAATTGCATTGAGTAGTGGTTCCAAAGCCAGACTAAATAGAAGGGGAGAAAGGGGACACCCCTATCGAGTGCCCCTATGTAATGAAAAAGATGGGGAGATTTGATTATTAATATAAAAAAACACTTTAGGAGAATGATATAAAAGTTGTTCCCAAGAAACAAAATTGGGACCAAAACCAAACCTTCAGAGAGTGGAAAAAAGGAAAGGCCATTCGACACAATGAAGGCCTTTTCCACGTCCAGGGATCCCGCTACTGCAGGTGATGAGGCTGAAAGGGTGGCTTCATGAATGTGAAGAAAAAGTTGCGTATTGTTCGCAATTAAACAGTTCTTGATAAAACTGGATTGATCTGGGTGTATCAAGGAGGACATGACTGAGGACAGTCTAGTAGCCAATATTTTAGTAAAAATCTTATAATCCATATTCAGGAGTGAGATTGGTCTATAATTGTCAATGTTAGTTTCATCCCTACCTGGCTTTGGAAGCACTATGATGCATACTTCAGAGAAAGTGGAGAAGAGAGTCATTTGCAAAGGGGCTGCCGAATAGTACGCATGTAGATGGGGTACGACTTCCTTCTTTAAAGCCCAATAGAAATCCATAGTGAATCCATAAGGACCAGGAGCCTTGCCTGTGGAGAGATCGTGATGGCTGTAGTTATTTTTTAAGGAGTAATTGGTCTATCAAGAAAGGCCATTTGCTCGGATAAAAGCAAGGGGTGAGAAATGTTAGAAAAAAAAGTCTGAATCGCTTCTTCTTCCCAATTTTGTTTCTTGGGAACAACTTTTATATCATTCTCCTAAAGTGTTTTTTTATATTAATAATCAAATCTCCCCATCTTTTTCATTACATAGGGGCACTCGATAGGGGTGTCCCCTTTCTCCCCTTCTATTTAGTCTGGCTTTGGAACCACTACTCAATGCAATTCGGCAAGATCCTCTGATTGAAGGTGTAACTGTTGGATCTGATGAATTTAAACTCTTGGCCTACGCAGATGATGTCCTCTTATTTCTCCTAAACCCTGATAACTCACTTCCTCACATTGAATTTGATAGCCTCCTACTCCTCTCTATTAGGCTATAAAATCAACTGGCATAAAACTGAGCTTCTTCCCTTAAACTATCTGGGCACATTGGTGGATCTCTCTCAGTCCACCATACAGAAGGTCCCCCAAGGTCTCACGTACTTAGGTGTTAAATTCTACTCAGACCCGCAAACCACTATTGGAAATACTGAATCTAAAATATTGCAAACTTTACGTGAATTAACACTTAAGTGGTCCCCCTCCATCTAACATGGTGGGGCCGGCTGGAAACAATCAAAATGGTTATCGCTCCTAAAATAACATATATACTTTTCATGTTGCCCATATTTTTCTCTACAGATTTTTATAAATATATGGACAGACTTCTCACAAACTTTCTTTGGCAGAATAAGGTCCCTAGAATTGCTTTATCTAAATTGAAGCCTGCAAAAATTGATGGAGGCAAGACTTGGTTATTTAAGCAAGCCTTCCCAGACAACTCTTAACCTCCTCCAATTCCAGACTGATAAAGAGTGTCATAAAGGTCCCAAAACGTTTGTAAGATATCAGCGTCGTTTGTCAGGGTTTGGTTGGATGGGGAAATAACTATAACTACCCTTTTTTCTCCACTCTTTTCTTTAAATAGGAAGCCAATAACTGTCCACATTTGTTATTTTCTGCATAATAAAGGGCTTTGAATTGAAATACGTGTAGTCGTATGGTGGAGCTTAGTATCTGATTATATAGGTATTTGGCCTTCAAAACAGCATCCAGGGATGCTTTATTCGGGACTAAATATGAGCTGTTTCAAGAGTAGCCACTTCCTGTTGAAGATTATCTAAGGAGGCCTGTTGTTGCTTCTACCGATAAGACGAGTAGTTAATGATGTCTCCCTGAATTGTGGCTTTAAATGCTGCCAATAGGGAGGAGTCCAAAACATCTGGAGTGGCATTGAAGTGGAAATTTTACCATGAAGCATGTCCATGAAAGCCGTTTCCGACAATAGGGAGGGATTAAAGCACCACATCCGGTCAGTAGTGATGGAAGATTGCAGGCCACACTTAAGGATTACAGCTGCATGATCTGATATTAAAATGGGAGCAATGGACGATGAGAGAATCCGAGGTATTAAACGATGTGAAGTTAAAAAAAAGTCAATGCATGAGTATGATGGATGAGGGAAGGAATAGAACATGTATTTCTTTTCTGCTGGGATCAGCAAGCGCCAAGGGTCCAAAAGACCAAATGAAGATATTACATGTTTGAGCGTCATACAGGATTTGGAGGTGGTTTGACGAGCAGTAGATTTCCTGTCAAGATAGGGGTCCAAAGGTTGGTTAAAATCTCCTCTAATGATGATTTGAGTGGAGTCGACATCTAGCAGACGTGCAAAAGTGGTATGAAAAAGGAAGGGTCATCTACAGTTGGAGCGTAGATATTAAGAATGGTATAACACTATAGCTATTAAAATAGGAATACTTAGCCCAAATGTTGATCACTTAGACCCACGAACTAAATTTTTCAAAGTTACTCCCAACATGACTCATATTTCAACTGAAAAACAGTCTTCTTCAGGGAATTCTCTTATTTAATGTAGGCAAAATATTCTCAAATCCTAGAAATAAAAGAAATTTATAAAATCAGCACCCAACATCCACTATGGAGGGAATTTATCATCCATAAAGCTTTTACAAACACACCCTACTTACCCTCACCGCTATAAAGATAATCTCAAACACTCACAGACCATTCATCTACTGACTCCATAATTCATTCTACAATGAATTCAAAAGACTCCAAAAGCAAAGTACAGCAAAACTCACCCGGACGACATTCACTGTCTCTTAAGAAGATTTAAACATGGCGCCTCGGCATCTCAGCTGTCAACATAGATTCATCACTACCAGTTTAAATTCCGTTCCCGAAATTCCGTCACCGGAAATACTAGATTAACTCCTTCTCCATAAACTACATCTCCCATCTTCCAATGCGATTGTTAAATCTGCAGTTATTTCCCCCAACTATAAACACCCAAACATCGTTACCATGCTTCACTGAATTCACTAAGAATCTGATAAAAAACTGACCAATCTCTCTATTTAAACCTTTCGGATCCACTGTGTCAAAAAAATAAGTCCATTTCTGCTCCCTCTGCAGGAGATAATTATCAAAATCTCCACCACGATTACATGGATTTGGTTTTTCAATCACTGCAAACTTGAAATCATCAAAAGTATGTTGTTTCTGTAGGCAATGTTGTAGTAACGGAGCTTCCAATTTATTTCTTACTATCGCACTCTTGTGCTCAATCATTCAGATCTTAAGGCTTCGTTTGGTCTTACCAATGTATAGCATAGGGCAAGGACAATCATTTATGCAACAGTATGGCAGTACCTCTTTTCTTACGCATGACAGGGCTAAAAAAGACCTGTCCTAAAGTTTAAGAGATTCAGGAGCAGATAAGTGGGTTTCCTGAAGCAGAGCAATGTCTGGTTGCAGGGGTTGCAAATAGGTGAGAACTTTCTTCCGCTTAATAGGATGTGAGAAGCCATTGACATTTAGGGAAACCAATGTAAATGATGAAATCTTGGTCACCGTAAGTAAATGAATGATGTTAATGATGCTTGTTGGTCAAAACTATGTTCCACGGGTATAACCTCATTTACTTGACACACATGAGAGAAAAAAGGCATAGTTAAGAGGGGGAAGAGGGTGAACAAGAAAGAGTAGAAACAGAGGAGAAAAACCAGATGAAGAGGCCGGTAGAGGTGTGCATTCATTCCCTACAAATTGGTAATCCGCAACTTATAGGGCCATATTCGTATTCATGGGGAAGCGAAACGTATCGCGATTCCCCATGAATACAATGAATCTTCGCCAAATTATTCAGCCATCTAAAGGAGCCAATTGAAACAACCCACCCCCACCCTCCTGACCCCCTAAGACTTACCAAAACTCTATGGTGGTCTAGCGGAGGGTCCGGGAGCCATCTCCTGCACTCACACCCTCGGCTGCCGGTATTCAAAATGGTGCCGATAGCCTTTGACCTACTATGTAAATGGATGGCTGGTGCCATCTTGTGCTCCTACCATGTGACAGGGGCTGACCAATGGCACCGGTAGCCCCTGTGACATAGTAGGTCAAAGGCTATCGGTGACATTTTGAATACTGGCAGCCGAGGGTGTGAGTGCAGGAGATGGCTCCTGGACCCCCCGCTGGACCACCAGGGAGTTTTGGTAAGTCTTGGGGGAGTCAGGAGGGTGGGGGGGGTTGTAGTTCATTTAATTTTAGCTGGGAAATGAATAAGAATTAACGTATAAATGTATCGGGGGCCCCCCTTGCCGAATGCAATGTATCTGCCCCCCGACGAATACGAATTCCAAATGCAATGTATGGCGTCCCTCTGCACATCCCTAGAGGACGGTGTGAGAGGTGAAACTAAAAGTAAGTAAGCCGCACTTCGGCACTTTTATCAGAGGAAAATACAAATAAAGAGCCTAAAGGCAGACCACTGGCCCCCCCGAGACTGCAGCTCCTTTCAATATAACATCATGCAGATGATTAAATCAGGGAAAAATAAACCGGTTGCCATTTTGTAGATTATTGATTTATTTATTTATTTGCTTGTTTGTTTTTACTATACCGATGTTCAACTGGTTTTATCACACTGGATTAAGGCTCGGAAGAGAAAATTTCAATAGAATCCTGTGAGAGGGAAGACAGAAAGTCTTCATTATTCAGGCGTTTTGTGGCATCTGAAAATGGATATAGTCGGTCTATTTGACCACTGCAGGCTGAGTCCAGCGAAAAGAGCCAAAAAATACAGGGTTAGTCAGTCAAATACCATGAAAAAGCTTGAAATACAACAATAGGAATGGTGTGTAGGCCCAGATCCGTTCAAGGGACCATTGATTGCGCAGTTTCAAAAGATTGTAGGAATCCATCTAGGTCTTGAGGGTTATGAAAAAGTTTTGTTAGATTGTGGTATGTAACCCATATTTGGGCCAGGTAGAGCAGCCCATATTTCATCCCCAATATCTGTAGGTGAGGCCTCATCGCCAGAAAGGCCTTCCTTTTGTCAGCTGTGGTTTTTGCAAGATCCGGGACGAATAAAATGGTGTGGCCTTGGTATTGTATGGGTGCTTGGGTCTGAGCTGCAGAAAATATGGCCAAAACTTGAGGGTATCTTAAAACTTTGAAAATAATCGGCCTGGGGTATTTTCAATTGTGCAGAGGTTTTGACGGAATCCTATGAGCGCGTTCCAGTTCAAACGGGTGGTCAAAATCCAGATGTAAGCTGGTGGGAATCATTTGAGAGAGAAATTGCATGATATCGGTTCCTTCAGTACCCTCCAGAATTCCTAATATTCTGATATTGTTGCGCCGATTACGATTAGAGATCTTCTACGTTTTGCTGCAGCCTTTCCATGTCTTTAGAAAAGCGCGGAACCGAGGCGGTAGCTAACAATAAAGATGAGACTCCACATCATCTATGCAGGATTGAAATGATTCCATTCGCACTGACATGGTATGCAGGTCCCCCCGAATCACTGTAGTTGCCTCGATATTAACCTGAATCAAGTCTTTTAATTGTTTTAGCTCCGTGAGCACTAAATCTGCAGATGCCATTACCTTTGGTGGTGAGGCCTTGTCCGGTGACAGAGGGTCTGGTTTTGTTCTCTTAGTTCCTGATGCCGCTGCAAATGCAGCTTCAATTTTCCCAGCTTTATTGGATGCCATCGAATATTGATTAGGATGAGATTGACTGATCGAATAAAAAAGACGTCGTTTTCCGGTCTTTTTCCCGATTAAGGACTTGGTTCGAGCGGAGCTGCGGGCTCAAATGTCCATCTTGGTCACTGCTCAAGAGCGCCCCTGAGGGTAGAACATTTTTGAGTAAACTTTCTCCTGCCTTATTATTGGATTTGGTATCCATGCTAGTTAAATTTGCTGCATCAGCAGTAAAAGCAAAATGCTTTTACTGCTAATACAATGGCAGCATGAGAGCCCAACTTGGCAGAAAACAAAAGTAAAAATCATACTAGACAAGGAGAAAGATGGATGAGCACCATCATGATGAGAATATAGTATCTTACAGGTCAATTTTTAGATAGCCCACATAGTTTCAAACTATGTACACACTATTAACATACTGCAAGAGCATATGATGCACCATGCTAGGTCAGACCATAAGTCTATCGATCCCAGAGACCTATCTTCAATAGTGGCCAATTCAGGTCAATAGGAAGTACGCAGCTGATCCCAAAAATGAGTTCAATTTGTTTTTGGTCAGTCCTAGGGATAAACAACAGTGGGTTTAGCCAACTGGCTAATAATTGTTCATGGACTTCTTCCAGAAACTTGTCCAAACCCTTTTTAAACCCAGCTGTGCTAGATGCCTTTATTGCAAACAGTGGACCCCTGAGCTGAGACGAGTGTTTCCTACCTAAGAGAGGATCCACCAGGCTCTCGTCTTCAGGAGGCAGATCTAAATACCAGTCAAATGGTCGAGGCAGGTAGCAAGCAGCAAATCCAGGTACCAGTCCAAGGGTTGAGGCAGGCAGAGAGCAGCAAAATCCAGGTACCGGTCTGAGTGTCGAGGCCAAGAGTCAGTCCACAGGGTGAGGAGCAGGATGGGGTGAGCGGAGAGAGCAGGATTAGGAAGCAGGGAATAGAACTGGAATACTAAAGGGTAGGAACCAGGCAGGAAGAGGAGCAGAACCAGAATGCAGCCAGCAGCTTCAAGGAACCTGTTGCAGAGGCAATGTTGAAGAGCAAGAGCCAGGTTAAAATACTCCCTGCTTGATGACGTAGCCTGGAACAGGGGGAGCTTTTCCTGCTGTGGTCCCTTTAAGACCCAGAGGAAGGCACTTGCACATGCCTAGGCTGCTGTCGTGTGTTCGAATTTGGTTGCGTTCCTTGCCATTGTGAAGGATCATGGCAGTGGTGTTTCTTGCTGCTGTAGAAGAGGAAGGAGTCTCTCCAGGGCCCTGATGGGTGAGGGGAGCCGGTTGTGTGATCCCGGGGCCAGCAAGCACAATATTACCCCCTCTCTTATGCCCCCTTCCAGGAGGTTTAGGTTTCTTGGGATAATGAGCATGGAACTGCTTGAGCAATTTCTTATCCACTATGTTTGAGACTTATTTCCAGGTATTGTCTTCAGTTCCTTATCCTTCCCAAGGTATCAATTACTCCTACCTTCGGTTCCTCCAAAGGACATACAAAACATCCTTTACTTGATACAGTTGATCTTAAGCTGAAGACACCCTTCTGGAATTTTTTGGGTGAGCCAGGATAACACCAAGGGTTTTAGGAGGGAGATGTTAAAAATGTCATCTATCCTCAGGGTAGTAGGAAGACGTAATTGGTATGTGACAGGTCATATCTGCCAAATAATGGAGAATGGTCCAATATAACAGGGGCTAGTTTCATAGAGGGTACCCTGAGTCAAATATATCGGGTACTTATCCAAACATTGTCTCCAGGCTTGAGCTCTGGACCTGATTAACAATGTTTATCTGTGCTCTTCTTAGCTCTAACAGCATCTTTTTGTATCATGAACTCAGTGTGGATCCAAAGATTTTGAAGTTCCTGAGTCATCAGCTGGGCTGCAGAAGAGGCTATTGATAAAAGTAGGGGTAGCAGAGGATTAGGCTGTCATCCGTAGACTATTTAAAATGGGGAGGTCCCAGTGTTGATATTGAAATGGAAATTATGGGAGAATTCAGCCCAGGGTAACAGAGCAGCCTAATTGTCCTGATATTCATTGACAAACATTCACAGGAAAGTTTTAGAGTTTGATTAGTGCGTTCTGTTTGGCTGTTGGCTTGAGGGTGGTACATTGTTGTAAAATCCAATGTATTGTATTTTTTACAGAGTGATCGCCAGTATTTTGAAGTAAATTGAGTACCTCTGTCTGAATGGATATGTCGTGGTAGTCCATGTAAATAAAAAAAATGTATGTAGTAAACAGTTGGCCAGTTCTGGAGTAGTAGGAAGCCCAGGGAGGGCCACAAAATGGGCCATCTTGGAGAAGCAATCGATGAACACCCAGATGGGCCCCGATGTCTCCCTCTCGACAGCCCTCAGAAGGGGGAAGGCCAACCATGCAAACAGTAGATAAATGAGTCCATGGCTCTTTGGGTGCAGGTAGGGGCTGCAACAGCCCTCAAGGTTGACCTACTAGGGTTTTTTTTTTTAGCTCAAATGGGGCAGGAATCAACATAATGCCTGATGTCCTTCTTCACTTGTGGCCACCAGTAAAACTGTTGAAGTAGGTTTAGGGCCTGTGCCCGGCCAGGATGACCCACAATATAAGAGTCATGCGCCCACTCAAATACTCTCTGATGGAGACGACGTGGAACTACCATTTTTCTAGGTGGAACAGGTGTGGAGGCAGCCAGGAGGATTTGGGCAGGATCGATAATATGGCTTAGGGGTTCCAGAGTATCCTCCACTTCAAACAATCGGGAGAGGGCATCCACACAGATGTTGTTATGAGCTGGTCTATATCTCACCTCAAAGTCAAAGTAAGTGAAAAACAATGACCATCGAGCCTGACGAGCATTTAAACATTGCACATTATGGAGATGTTCTAGATTTTTATGGTCCGTATACACAGTAATTTGGTGTTGCATCCCTTCTAACTAGTGCCGCCATTCTTTGAAAGACAGTTTTATGGCTAACAGTTCCTTGTCCCCGATTCCATAATTTTGTTCTGCTGGAGACATTTAAAAAAAAAAAAAAATGAACAGAATCAGAGGGCCCCCTTTTATGAGAGTTGATTTCAAACAGCCCCAATGCCTTCAAAGGATGCATCAACCTTGATGATAAAGGGACACATGGGATGATGGAGACATGGTTCTTCGAGAAAAGCTTGTTTAGGTTCGAGAAAGTCATGACTGCTTCCAGGGGCCAGATTTTGGTATTGGTTCCCTTCTGGGTGTGTGCCGTAAGAGGAGCTACCATCTGAGAATAGCTGGAGATAAAAATTGGCAAATACTAGAAATCTTTGCAATGGGTGAAGACCAGAAGGTTGAGGCCAATTTAGAATACATTTCACCTTCTTGGGGTCCATGCAAAAACCCTTGCTGGAGATTATATATCCTAAAAAGGGCAGACTCTCTTTTTCAAATATGCATTTCTCCACTTTAGCATATAGTTTGTGGGCTCAAAGCTTTTGGAGCACTTGACAAACATTTCTACGATGAGAAGATAAATCTTTAGAGAAGACGAGTATGTCATCCAGGTAGACTACTACACTGGTATACAGGAGGTCTCTGAAGATTTCATTCATCATACTCATAGTGTCCATCTCACATATTAAACACGGTTTTCCATTCATCCCCCTTCTTAATGTGGACCAAATTATATGCACCACACAGATCTAATTTAGTAAAGACCTTGGCCCCTTGGAGTTGATCAAGTAATTCTGATAGTAGAAGAGAGTACCTGTCTTTTTTAGATGTGGTATTAAGCTCCCTGTAATCGTTACAGGGGTGCAGTGTTCCATCTTTTTTGGTTACAAAAAGAACCCTGCACCTGCAGGGGAAGTGGAAGGTCTGATAAATCCTTTATCAAGATTCTCTCGGATATACTGAGCCATGGCCTTGGCCTCCGGGAGTAAGAGAGAATATACTCTTCCTCGGGGCGGCGTGGTTCCTGGAATAAGATTTATGGCACAATCAAAAGGATGGTGTTCCTATAGAATGTCTGCCGCTTGTTTGGAGAACACATCCACAAAGTCTGTGTACTGGGAGGGAAAGCCCAGGGAGGTTGTGGCTAATGGAAGCGGTGGTAGAGGTCTTACAGGAAGCATACATGAAGATAGACAATGAGGACTCCATAGGGACAGCTGAAGAGATTCCCACTCGAAACTATGAGAATGGATCTATAGCCAGGGTAGCCCCAAAACAATGGGGTGTACCGCCTTCTCAAGGACATGGAAGGCTATCTTTTCTTGATGGAGAAGGCCAGTCTGGAGGAACTGGGGCTTGGTCATGGTGGTGATTTGCCTGGGCAAAGGCTTGCCATAGATGGATGAGATGTAACGAGGAGTGGCTCTAGGAACAGTGGGAAGTTTAAGGTTTCCACCAAGGCCTTCATAATAAAATTTCCACCTGCTCCAGTCCACTAAGGTGAGGGTGGAAAATTTGCGGCCCTCAGTGGCAAGAGTAATGGGTCGTGTGAGCTGGGGAGAGGGAAGAGCACAGTCTACAGTTAACTCCCCATCAATTCCTAGGCTCTGGAGTTTCCCAACTTCAATGGGCATTGAGCTCCTAGATGCCCCTGCCCACAGCAGTAGAAGCACAGACCCTGAGAACGCCATCGAAGTATCTCCGCTGATGAAAGATGGCTCTGTCCAAGCTGCTTAGGCTCCTCTTGGTTGGTCGATCCAGATGAGGTGACAGATAACGGAGTGAGAGGATGTGAGAAAGAAGGAGCTAGTGGTACACATCTTTGTGGGGCTCGTAGTTCCCGGGTTCTCTGCTGAAGTCACCGATCAATCCTCCCGGCTAGATAAATGAGGGCATCAAGGGATTCGGGGAGTTCTCGGATGGCCAGCTCATCCTTTATTCAAGAGGATAGCCCTTCTTATTTTTTTTTTTAACTATTTTTAATGATATTTCAATTAACAAAGCATGAAAAACTTTGTATCAGTAACCAGGGGATATACAAAACCACATAATAAAGAAAAAAAAAGAATTATAAATATACATATAAATGTATAAAAATATACAATATATGCAACCCCTGAAAAAGGAAACAAAAAAGAAGAAAAAGGGGGGGAGGAGGAAAATATAAGAGAAAATAGGAAAATTTAAGGTGACTGCACTAATGAGCCGATTCTGTTATACCAATAACAAGAGATCATTGATTCCCTATAGGATCAGGAACAAGCCTCAATAAAAGATTTCAACTGTTCTGAAGAAAAAAAAAGAAAAAACTTTCAGAACGATATTTTACAAAACATTTACGGGGTAACGCAAAACGAATGAGGCTTCTAAAGACAAATTATCTTTCCTAAGAGCCAGAAAGGCCTTTCTTCTTTGCTATGTCAATCGAGAAAGATCAGGGAAAATTCTCAATTTTTGACCCAGAAAATCCACATTTAAATTCTGAAAATAAGCTTTCATTACTTTACTAATGTCAGCTTCAGAAAAAAAAAGAAACTAACAAAGTAGTCCTTTCAATGATTTCTGGGGAAGACAATTCTAAGAAGCCTGTTAGATTCAAAGAAGAAACTGCAGGAGCCTCTTGACCATGAACAACATTAGGTTGAGATGAAGATGGCAAAAAACCCAGCTTATTCACAGAAGGAAGCATCTGGAGCAAAATGCAAATTTTCTGCTAAATATTTCTTAAAAGTAATCCAGGCTAATTCACTCATAATCTTGGGAAAATTCAATACACGAAGGTTACATTTTTTAGCAGAATTCTCCAGAGCTTCAATTCATCGAGACATTGCTCCTTGTTCTTGCAAAAAAGCAGTTTGAACTCCTTGAATAGTCCCCAAGTCATTCTTACACTGTGAGAGTTGATCCACATGCTCCCGAACCTATAGTTCAAGCCTAGATAACTGAGGCTCAGTTTTTAAAATAAGAGAATCCATTGTACTTGCAGAGGCACAAAGAGTCTGGCCAAACTTGGCAACCATGTCCCAAAGGGAATCCAATGTTACTTCTGCCGGTTTGTGAAAAAGCTGGGAGAACTCACCAACAGGAAAAGACTGCCTAGAAGACAAAGATGACATAGGAGGAACACCATCTGGCGAGATCCGAAGTGCTGCAGTATCACCCTCTTAAGCAACTACAGCTAAGTCAGGAAGAGACGCTCCCAATTGCAGATTGTACGAGCAGCAACATCTTCTCGGCCCCCTTCCACACTGGCTGCAGAGAGATGTCATACTCCTGTGACACGGCTGCACTCAGAGAGAAAGCATGCCCGGCTGACTGCAGAGACTCTTGAGGCCAGGGGCTGAGGAAAACCTCCTCTCCTGGCTGGGCTGAAGCTCCTCCTTCAGACCCAGCAACAGAGAACTGACCACTGGACAAAATTGAAACAGAGGATGCAAAAGATGTTATAGTTTGCTGTCCCAGGAGGTGAGTAGGTTCAGAAGGGATAACTCGCACCTTCCCTTTTCTTTTTGGAGCCATTAGAAGGGAAACAAAATGTTGACAATAGACAGCAAAAGACAGCATCCTCAGCTCGCGGACATCTTGTCCTCCCCCCAGGATAGCCCTTCTAAGAAAATAAGACTATCCTCTCTCCAATTCAATTCTGAGGCCATAGCTTGGAATTCTATGGTGAATTCTGCCAAGGTTTTTGAACCCTGATGTAGATGTAGCAGATATGACCCCACGGTGTCCCATCGGCCAGATTCATTAAAAACTAACTTGAATGCCTTAACAAACTGCTGCAGGTCCAGAAGCAAGGTGTTGGCTTGCTTCCATAGTAGTGATGCCCAGGCCAGAGCCTTCCCATCAAGAAGGGAGAAGATAAAGTTCGTCTTGATGGAATCACTGAAAAACCACATGGGTTGCAAAGAAAAATGCATGAAGCACTGGTTCAAGAATCCTCAACAATTTTTCGGGTCTCTTGCATATCTGGGAGGCACTGGAAGATGGATAGTGGCTGCTGCCAGAGGAGCCAAAGGAGGAGCAATAGGCACGTTGCTAGTCGCCGCAGTAGAGGCATACAGACGGGGCGTTAAACCATTCCGCTGAGCCGGCAAGGGCTTCCGAGAATTGCTGCTGTAGTTGCATTTTTTTGCATCAGCCCCAGAATGGCCTGGAGGCCAGAGAGATCTGCAGGGTCCACAGCCTCTGCAAGCTATTGCAAACAGAAGACCCCAGAGCTGAGACAACCTACCTGAGAGAGGATCCACCATGCACTCGTCATCGGGAGGCAGATCCAAATACCAGTTCAAGGGTTGAGGCAGGTAGCAAGCAGCAAATCCAGGTACCAGTCCAAGGGCTGAGGCAGGCAGCTAATAGCAGAGTCCAGCAAACAGTCCAGGGATCAAGGCAGGCGGCAAGCAGCAAAATCCAGGTACCGGTCCAAGAGTCAAGGCAGGCAGTTAAGGCAGAGTCCAGCAATGGTCCAAGGGTCAAAACAGGCAGAGAGCAGAAAAACCAGGTACCGGTTTGAGGGTCGAGCCAAGAGTCAGTCCAGAGGGTGAGTAGCAGGATGGGATGAGCAGAGAGAGCAGGATCAGGAAGCAGGGAATAGAACTGGAATAACAAGGGCAGGAACCAGGCAGGAAGAGGAGCAGAACCAAAACCAGCCAGCAGCTTCAGGAAACCTGTTGCAGAAGCAATGTTGAAGAACAAGGGCCAGGTTAAAATAGTCCCTATGTGATGACATGGCAGGGAACCGTGGGAGCTTTTCCCGCCACGGTTCCTTTAAGACCCAGACGGAGGCATGCACACGCCTAGGCTGATGTCGGGTGTTTGAAGCTGACTGTGTTCCTTGCCACTATGAAGGATTGTGATGGCGGTGATTTCTTGCCGCCGCAGAAGAGGAAGGAGTTCCCTCAAGGCACGATGGGCGAGGTGAGCCGGCTGTGCGATCCCGCAGCCAGCAAGCGCAACAGCCTTGAACACAACCTCCTGCAAAAAATTCTGTGTTGAGTGAAAAAAATATTGTATATGATTTGATTTAAATCTGCTACCTGTTTGTTTCATGGAATATACCCTAGTCCTTATACTATTTGAAAGGGTAAATAGCCATCCACTATTTACCTGTTCCAGCTAGGGATGTGAATCGTTTTAGGACGATTAAAATTATCGTCCGATAATTTTAATATCGTCTTAAACCGTTATGGAACATAATACAATAGAGATTCTAACGATTTATCGTTATAAATCGTTAGAATCGTGAGCCGGCACACTAAAACCCCCTAAAACCCACCCCCGACCCTTTAAATTAAATCCCCCACCCTCCCGAACCCCCCCCCCCCCCAATGACTTAAATAACCTGCGGGTCCAGCGGCGGTCCGGAACGGCAGCGGTCCGGAACGGGCTCCTGCTACTAAATCTTGTTGTCTTCAGCCGGCGCCATTTTCCAAAATGGCGCCGAAAAATGGCGGCGGCCATAGACGAACACGATTGGACGGCAGGAGGTCCTTCCGGACCCCCGCTGGACTTTTGGCAAGTCTTATGGGGGTCAGGAGGCCCCCCCCAAGCTGGCCAAAAGTTCCTGGAGGTCCAGCGGGGGTCAGGGAGCGATTTCCCGCCGCGAATCGTTTTCGTACGGAAAATGGCGCCGGCAGGAGATCGACTGCAGGAGGTCGTTCAGCGAGGGTTCCGGCGCCTCGCTGAACGACCTCCTGCAGTCGATCTCCTGCCGGCGCCATTTTCCGTACGAAAACGATTCGCGGCGGGAAATCGCTCCCTGACCCCCGCTGGACCTCCAGGAACTTTTGGCCAGCTTGGGGGGGGGCCTCCTGACCCCCACAAGACTTGCCAAAAGTCCAGCGGGGGTCCGGAAGGACCTCCTGCCGTCCAATCGTGTTCGTCTATGGCCGCCGCCATTTTTCGGCGCCATTTTGGAAAATGGCGCCGGCTGAAGACAACAAGATTTAGTAGCAGGAGCCCGTTCCGGACCGCTGCCGTTCCGGACCGCCGCTGGACCCGCAGGTTATTTAAGTCATTGGGGGGGGGTTCGGGAGGGTGGGGGATTTAATTTAAAGGGTCGGGGGTGGGTTTTAGGGGGTTTTAATGTGCCGGTTTTGCGATTTTACGTTTTTTTGATTTTTCACAATTTTTCACGATTTTTCACGATATTTTACCCCCCCCAAACGGCAACAATACGATTCCCTCCCCCTCCCAGCCGAAATCGATTGTTAAGACGATCGAGGACACGATTCACATCCCTAGTTCCAGCCCACTCATGATTTTATATACCTCTAATATATCTCCTCCAAGCTGAAGAGCCCTGACCTGGTTAGCCATTTTTCATAAGGGAGACATTCCATCCCCTTTATCATTTTTATTCTCCTATTCTATACCTTTACTAGTTTTATTATATTTTTCTTGAGATGGGACAATCATAACTGCACACAATACTCCTGGATCAACACAAAGGCATTATGATATTCACAGTTTTATTCTCCCTTTCAGAATAATTCCAAACATTCTATTTGTTTTTTTTGACCACCACTGCACCCTAAGCTGAGGATTTCAATGTATTGTCCTTAAGGATGACAAGATTTGTTTTTTCCTGGGTGGTGACTCTTAATATGGAACCCACATTGAATAGCTGTGATTAGGATTACTTTTCCCCTCTGTATTTTTCCACATTAAATTTCATCTGCCATTTAAGATGCCCATTTCCCCAGCCTTTCAAGGTCTTTCTGCAGTTCCTCACAGTGTGGGGCAGATTTTAAAAGCCCTAAAACTGAAAACATAGGAAAATTCTGAAAGAGAAAGTACCTATGTTGGAAGCGTGCAGGTTTAAAGCATTCATGTACTTTGCCCTTGCTAGTTGTATGGGTAGGGAAGAGGGGCAAAATAGCTCATGGGCATTTGAAGATCAAATGCACGTGTACTGGTTTCCTCTCCTGACCTAAACATGCCCACAGGAGCGTCCATTTTTTTCCTGTAGCTGACAGCATTAAATCCTACTTGTACTTTTAACCACATTGGAAGAGGGCAATTTTCAGTGAGGCATTCTACCAGGCACACATCTATTTATCTGGACAAAAAGCCTTTGAAAATGTCCCTCTTATTGTGAGGAAGAAAGTTAAGGATAACTGGTAGCTACTATGTACCTGCACAGCTATAAATTTAGGCACCATTTGAGTTATCAGGACCTTTGGCTCTCTCAGTATGCAAGGAAAAATTAGAAAGCAAATGAAAACTAGAGGGATTTTGTGTTTGAGAGAGGCCAATTCAGCAGCCGCAGGCTTCCTCCTCTCTCTCTCTCTCTCTCTCTCTCTTTTCTTTCCCTGCCATGTCAGTATGTAGGCTGTGTGGTATTAGCGCATGCAAACTGAGACTGTCTTTCTTCTGCTGCCACTGCAGACACAATGCCAGTGGCACTCACTGGGATCCGGAGCCATGAAACCGCTAAGTCACTCTGCTTGGACTCTTTCACTCCGCAAATAACACTGGATTTGTATGAGCACACCGAAAGAGGCTGAGGAAGGAGGTGATGATTATTTGAATGTGTATGTATTATCTATTAACTATTTTGTCTGTGTTCAAACCATAGCCAAGGTTATTTCATTCATGAAAATCTTGTTCTTGGCGGGGGGGTTCAAAGAGTGCGTGCTTTTTGGTTTATTAAATATGTTCTTTGCTGAAAAGGAATGATTTAAGGACTGATTCAACAAGGCTCTTCTCCCCATTCTGCTTTTAATGGGGAAAAAAAAGCTTAGTGGATCAAGTCTTTATTTTCTAATACAAGTGTCTAACTGTATAATTTAGAAAGCTTGCCTGCCCACCGCTGGGGTGACTCAGACTTTGCAAAAGAGTATTGGAGGCCTGCAGGTGATGGGTAGAGATTCATGGCCAATGGGTGGGATCCATTTTTTTCAGGTTTTGGAGGGAATGGTATTTCAGCCAGGATGCAGGACTTAAAAGTATGACCATGGTGGTGGTGGTGGGGGGGGGGGGGGCCATGCCAGGGATGTTGGGCATTTATAATGTATAGAGTATGGCTTTTGAGTACAGATGGTGTTGCTTAGTGCTTGCTGTCCTTTTACAGATTACGATGCCAACCATAATTGGCGCGGTCGGTAACACATAGAGGGATTTATATTCAGTAGGACGTTTAGTGGACAAGTTATCCGGCTACAATTAGCCGGATAACTTGTGCCAGATATTCAGTGAGATAAAGGGCTCACTGAATATCCCCAATTAAATATCGATTATGTACAAGCTATTCGGCTATGGTTAGCCATATAAATTTAACTGGGTAGATTCAAAACAGAATCAATCCGGTTAAGTTAGGTTCCCTTTTAAAAAAAACCAAAACCAAACCTGTCCCCCACCTCCCTCCCATCCGAGTTGCAAAGGCCCTCTGAGGCCGAATGTGCCACCCCCCCCAAAACGGGATAAACCAAAAATAACGCACAAATTAAACACTATTGACGGATCCACAATATGCTTTGAATATACTCAATTATATCACCTCACTTATTAATCTTCATTAATATTATAATTGAACAATAGTAAACTCAATACTCATTAAATTTAATGATATATATTCAATAGAAAAAGAATTTTGAGGATGGAATGGAAAGTTTCATATCTTACTGTATTCCCATAGCAGAATGATGAACTGCGCTAAAAAAAAAAAAAAAAAAGGGGTGGGGAGAAATTGGGCAGCTGGCCGCATCGCGGTGGTACGTTTTCGCCCACCGCGGTTGCGGCCGCCCCACACAGCATTGCCCCTGTACCACCAATGGAAAAGGTGGTGCTAATCCCGGCACTACTGCCGGCGATAACGTGTAAAACATGGTCACCCGCAGCGGTACCAGAATTAAAATGTTTTTACCCTGCCCAAAGCCCACCCAAACCCCTCCCCCCTTTCCCAAATATAAATATTACCGCTGCGACGCTGTACTTATCGCATACAATAGGGCCACATTGTGGCATGATAAATGACCCTGTTAGCCAGAAATACCTGATATTCAGCGAAGTTAGCCGGATAAAGGGAGCCCTACCTGGAACGACACTTTTATATCCGGCAAAATTATAACCGGATAACAACATATCTGGCTATGATTTAGGTGGATAAGAGGTTCAATATGCCATTTAATAATTTAAATGGATAACTTATTTATTTATTTATTTATGTTTTTTATATACCACTGCTCATGAAAAATCATATCGCGTCGGTTTACATATAACTAAAGTTCATCTAAATGGCTTTTAAATATCAACCCCAAAATTTCCTGGTCACAGCAATGCATGTTTCCGATGCCACCAATCAGATACTGCACTTAGAATAAATCCTGAGGGAATTAACTTGTATTAAAATGGTATGTATTCTTAATATGCCATTTTAATGCAGCTTAGTAAATTTGCCCCTTGGTTAAGCATTGTCGATCATACAATATAACAAGTTTCTCCTTTTCAGTACAATCCCAAATCTGTTTGAAGTAACTGTGTATACATTTTGACAAGCTTTAAGTATGCATAATTATTCCAATGACATTCTTGTGAAGCAGGATCTGTCTAGCTTCACAACCAGTACACTGGCATAGTGAAACATTAAATACATTGATCATCTCAAATTTCAGTTTGTGTTACAGCACTGTAATAGGTTTAACACGGCTCAAACTACAGGAAATCAGAAGAGGCTTGAAGATTGTTAATATGCAGTCCAACTAAAACAATGCTGTGGTTGCTGGTGAATCTTTTCATAGACAACTAGACATAAGCAGAAGTTGGATGCCTCCTGCCAAAGCAAACCCATATCAATTCTTGAATAACTGTGTTAGGCTAACTGTTCAGTGAAAATACTGAATGTGTTTATACATGCTGAAAAAAATGGTGTATATGTAAATTTATAGTCTGCATTCTTCTACAATCAGGGATGGGTGCTGCTGTATGGAACAAGGGGTCATAACTTGAAATTCCAGGGGGGATAACTGAGAACCAACATCAGGACATATTTCTTCTTGGAGAGGGTGGTGGATGCCTGGAATGCCGCCCTGGAAGAGGTGGTGAGGACAAAAGCAGTAAATGAATTCAAAAGGGCATGGGATAAGCACTGTGGATCCCTAGAGGCTAGATGTTGGAAATGAAGAAATGAGTATATAGGGATAACCTGCACGGAGCAGCAGTTACTACCATGAGCAAATTGCTGAGCAGAGTGGATGGACTACTTGGTCTTTATCTGCTGTCATTACTATATTACTATGGTAATAATTTGTTATAGAATAATATTGTGATTTGCAGCCCCATGGCCGATCACAACTTCATCTTAGGTTCAGTGCCAAGAATTTACATCTCTTGAAATGAATAGGAAACAAAACTTGGACATAGGAATTGGGGAAAGCAAAACTGTAGACACTGCTCTATGAACCTGAAATGGTAGCAATTCTGTAGTTGAACACAGTCTCTTCCCTTTGTTGATTTTCTGGTGTTGCATGAGTTCTTTCTTCCTACTGCAACCTTTACCACATTCAGAACATGTCAAAGGTATTTCCTGCATATCTTTTCTCATATGGCTGCATTTTTTCCTTCTGACAGGGACAGCACACTCTATTATAACCAAGAAAAAGGGTGGGAAGAACTAGGCTGGAAGAGATGTACAACAAAACAGTAAGGTAATGAACCAGAAAAGAGATGGGGTTGGAGAAGAAACTTGTATTATATTTTATGTTTTTCAAATTTCTTTTCTGTAGATAAAACATCCCAATATAACCAACAAAGAAACAGGGTGGGAGAACTAGGTTGGGATTGTACAGGGGTAAATCAAAATGAAGAACCAGAAAACAGGTGGGTCAGGAGAAGAAATTTGTTTTGTTTTGTTTTTCTCTTTTTTATTTTCTTTTTCTGGGGACCAAACACCCTAGTATAATCAACAAACAAACACACAGGCTGAGATCCAAACAGTGTTGGTGTTTGAGGTAATTGTGGGTGGATCCTTGGGCCGGTGGCCGATGACCATGCCTCCGGGGGATGATCCCAAGAGGGACCACCGGTTAGGCTCAGATTATGGAGACAGACACACACCAGTTCTTTTATTAAACAGTATATTGAACCACCAGAGGTGGCAGTAGTGAGCTGGAAGTGCCTGGCTGGGCTGTAGTCCCTCAGATACTGGAACAGCGATCCTGGATAACTGAGATGTAGAGAAACTGAATATAGTGAGTAGGCAGGGTATGCAGAGTTCAGGAGCAGATCCTTGATGGTAACACTCACACAATAGTCTCTAGAAGTAATCCAGGTGTTGGAATGAGTTAGGCCCTCGAGGAGCAAATACCTGGTTCCAGGGAAAGCTTTGAGAGAGAGATGGTATCTCACTGGTGTAGTAGGCAGCAATGACTTCCAGGCAGAATAAGTATTCAGCAACCAGTCCGGGAACATGGGCCCTTGAGGAGCGAGTACCGGTTCCTGACTGTGACCTGAAAACAAAGAAAGAGCGAGGCCCCCGAGGAGCAGGTACCCCTGGTAAGTCCAGGGAGGCAGAGTAGCTAGGAGAGAGCGAAACTGGTCCTGTAATCCAACTCCTAATCCAACTCCTTGCTAACTCGATAGTTAGCGATTTCTGAGACCTTATATATCCGGCACAGATGACATCATCTCAGGGGGATGCCCCTGAGTTCGCGCCACTGCTGGTACATCAGGCCGGGCTGCGCTGCACGTGCGCCCTTAGGCTCTTGAGAATCATGGTGGATTGCAGCGTCGAGCCGCTCCGGGGATGCCGGGAGGAGTCAGCAGAATGATGCCATGGCAGCCAACCTTCCACTTGAGCAAGAGGGAGTCGCCAAGAAGGGCGGAGTGGAGACATCGAGCAGCGACAGTCGCAACAAACAGTAAACAACACAGAAGCAACAGAACTCCCATGCATAATAGGCATAGCAGGTAAGTATATTAATAGCATGACCTTCAAGGTGGTATATCAGAGGCAAGGTAGGTAGGCAGAGCAGTAGCAACAAGATCCTGAAGGTGGTACATAAAGTGTTTGGCAGATAGATCAGTAGCAGCAAGGACCATAAGGTAGTATATAAGGGGCATGACAGGTAGGTATGTGGCAGACTCCTAAAGTGGTACATCTGGAGTGCAGCAGGTGGGCAGAACAGCAGCAAGGCCTTCAATGTGCTTTCAGTCATCTTGCCACTTGCATGGAAATTGTGGAAACACAAGCAAAGGCAGATGGATGTTCAAAAAGAAAAGTTTTTTCCATCAACCTTGGTGCCAGCCTTGAGTGCCGAGGGCTCACAATGTCCCCTGTAATTGAGAAAACATGTTCCCTGGGCATGCTGATTAGCGAGTAGGAAAGATAGTGCCACCTTAGCTTGATCTGGACACACTGCTGGCTTGTGGGCCCAATATGCATCTCTGTCCATTTCCCTGATGGGCTCTGCGAGATAGCGTGTCCCAGAAATTTGAGCTGGGGGGGGGGCGGGTGTCTCCTTTGCTGGGGTGGAGCAAGGGTTTCTCTTGCCAGCTGCTTTAGGAGAGATAGTTCTTTGCTGATAACATGGCTGTGGCATATTGAGGTGGGGGAGGAAGTTGTAGTTGACAGGATGCTGCTCCTGCTTGCATTACTCTCCGAGTTGGCCACTCTTTCCTGTACTACATCCACACTGTGCCTCTGCCTTTGGCGCTCCTCTTCACACCCCTTGGCAATCAGCATGTCCTTTATGAATATGAGATGCTGGGACTGAAGATCCCCTTTCACCCATGAATCACAAAGTGTAGCAAGCACGTATTTACTGTTTTGTGTGAGAGGTTTCAATCTCTTTTGCACCTACTACTGCAAGGAGTCCAGAAACTGCAACACCTCTGCCTCTATTCACTCCTGCTCATGGAAGCTCTCTAACTTTCCCTCCAGAATATTTACTTGAAGGGCTTCAGGATTTGCACTAGCTGCCTCACCACTACCAATCTAGATGCCCCATGGGTCAATGCACAGCTACGTTTGTTTCAAGAGACAGATCATGAATGGGTGTCTGCTGCTCCACTAACATTTGCAGCATCATATAGGTGGAATTCCAGTGGGTGCCAGCATCTTGAATCAGATACTAGTGAGGCATCCCAAATTGTTCCTGCCTCTCATAGAGAAGCTGCTCAGCTTTTACACTTCATTGGAAACGCCCTGCTATTTTTCTGTACCTCTCTGACAGGTTCTTCAGGAATGGATTCCCATTGTCACTGGAATTCAGCCCCAGGGCATCCCTCACTGCCAGATGAAGCAAGTGTGTAAAGCAATAGACACCCTTAAAGCTCCCATCTTCTCTTACTTTTACAATATTTGCACCAGTCTGTCACAAAGAAACCTGCCTGAAGATTCTTGCCTCTCCAGTCCATCTACCAGCTCTCTCTAGCATCTTTCCTATGCCTGATACATTATTGCGTGAGGTATGGGGTGGGGGCCATGCATCAATGGGTGTGCAGCAAAGCCCACCTGCAATCTGATGCTCCATGTCTACTAGAGCTGCTGTCAGCCCTTGCCTCAGCCAGGTTCAACCAGAGTGTCTTCAGGGAGCTATAAGAGTGCATAGCGGTCATGCTGGTCCAGATGTACCTGGTGAAATGCACACTACTCCCCTCTGCCTTAGCCAGCTGCTCTTGCATGCTACTATGGCACAGTTGTACAGGATAAGGATGATCTTCCTACATAATGTGTTCGTGGAGGGCACTTTGTTATTGAGGGCCAACACATGCAGCAGATGCTTAAAGCTTACGCTCTCCACTACCTGCAGGGGCTGGTCATCAGTCAGTCATTCCTCTGTTACTATTTTAGATGCTGTCTGCATCTTGCCCCGGGACAGTGCTGCAGAACACTACTCCATGGTGGGTTGCCAATTTGGGATGCATGGCTAGGCACTGCTGGTCTGCCACCTGACAGCTGAAAGGGCCATAGGATCAACTTGGGGGGGAAAGCATTTCCCTTTTCAACCCCTTTCCTCTAGGAATGGAGTGGCAGAAGGAGGTCCCCAGGCTACTACTGCCACCCTCCCCTGATGCCAGTGGCTAGCGAGTGCTGCTTCTGCAGGTGATGCTGCTGCATACCAGTATTTGTCAGATTTCCCACTTGCTTCCCTCGACTGATATCCTTCCTTGAATAAATATATTGATCCAAACCCTCACCTTAAAGTGCCTCAGGATCAGGATTTCTTCCACAATCCCTTCTCTACATCCTTGGAGGCTGATGCTGGCAGAGGAGTTGAGGTAGAGGGTGGACCCTGAGGAAAAATGCCAAGGGCTTCACTCACACTGTGTACCTACACTGTCTGCTCTTCCTGGGTGTTGATCTCGATATCATCAGTATCACCTTTCTCTCCTATCACTTCACTGTAGACCAGTGGCGTACTAAGAGGGGATGTGGGGGTTCAGTCCACCCCCGGATGGCAGCCAGGAGGAGGGTGTCAGCCAGAAGGTTGGAATCCCATCCTGCTCATGGCAGAAAAAGGGAGAGGCTGCCAGGCTGTGAGGGGTGGAAGCAGGGCCAGTGGAAGCACTAAGTGGCCACGATGAGTGCCACGGGTCTGGAGTTGGCAACTGCATAGCCTTTTCTTCTTCCCACCTACGTAGCCCAGATGAGGAATTGGTGGGTCCATGCTGCTGGGAAGAAATAAAGGTCATGCAGTTGCAGCCCGAAGCAGGAGGAGGAAGAGCAGCGTGCGTCCCAGGTCACCGCAGGAAGAGGCAACACAGGCATTTGAGTGCATGTGGAGCAGCAAAAGCACTGCCCCCCCTCCCCACCACAGGTACAGGAAGTAGAGCCACTCCAGCCCTGTGGCCTCAAGAAAAATGAAGAATCCCCATCTGTTGCGGGGACTGAAGGAGGAAACTGCTGCTGTGCTTCTGATGTGGGGCGGGGTAGAACATGACAGAGAATCTTGTTTGTTCTATGTGTGGGTGAAAGCATGTCTATGTGAGTGTGTGTGTGTCTTTGTGTGTCTGTGTGTTAGAGCATGTGTGTGTGCTTCTGTATGGGGGTGAGGGTGCATGTTTGTGTGTGAGAGAGGGAGCCTGTGTGAAGGGGTGTATATGTGTGTGTGAGAGAGAGACAAATAGAGGGAGCCTCTGTGCAGAAGGTTGTGAAAGAATATGCAAGAGAAAGAGGAAGCCAGAGTTAGGGAGAGGGGAACCAGAGATCAGTGTGTGTGTGTGTGTGGGGGGGGGGGGGGGGAAGGAGAAGTGAACCGGAGTAGGGGGGATGGAGAAGTAAGTATCCACCCAAGGTGCTAAATACTTTAGGTACACCACTGCTATAGGCTAAGGCACTACTGACAAAACTTCCCAAATTCTCTCTGACTACTTGCTCATCAATATATTCTGATTCCTAGAATCCCAGATAAGATTCTTCCTCTGAATCACTTGGTTCAAATATTGCACCAATTTTCAGAACTAGGGGGACATGTTGGTGTCTATATGAAGAGAAATGAGTAGTAGGTCCAAACTTATAGGTGCCAAAATGTATGTGAATTTTCACCTGAACTTAAGATCCTAATTTCAGCTGAAAATAGGTGACTAATTTAGGGATCCTATTTAGATACCTAAATGTAGCTCAGCTTTTTTTTGAATGTCTGCCCCATAACCTAAAACATTCAATAAAGTAAATAACTCAGTTTTACCAAAAGCTAAATTAAAAGTTTCAATTGATTTTAAACAATTGGTGGAAATACAGGAAATTAGTTTCCAAAAAAAATGGACTGCTTTGGAAACTTGTGACTCAATTCATACATAGTACATTTGGATTCTGGAGGGCTAATAGCAGAAAAAAAAACAGATTTGCAACTATTACAAAAACTTACATTTTGCAAAAAGAAAAATAAATTCAGTACTGTGCAAAAAAAATATTTAGGGTGCACAGGAAGAGAGCCTATGTCTGCCCTCTAATCTGCCCATAGATCAATCTGCCCATAGATCAATCTGCAAAGGTTGATTCACTAAAATCCCTATGGCTCCCATTATGGTTAGTGGGGGATGATTTTTGCCTCTTAGAAAAATGTTCTCTCTTCTGTGTGCTGTGCTAAACTTAAATACTTCTATATTAGGAACGTAGGTCCTGCAAATTTGAATAAAACAGATTGTCTACAAATAATGTCAGCTTTATATAGTGCTGTCAGATGGTTGTGGAGACCACTGAAGACAACATCTGAAATAAGCTATAAAACTGTGTTTAATTTAGAACTGTTGTTTTTCTTTTCTCATTTTGACTGGGATTATAAAATGAAGAATCCATTTGAGCCATTTGCTCGCAGGAACATCTTTAGCTCACAAGCCCTGCATAATGCGCACAAAGCAGTCAATGTGTAACTTAATAAAGTGTTATGATTAAATCTCTAACCAGGAATACAAGAGCTAAGAAACTGTGAGTTCTGGAATTATCTATAATTTATTGAGGGACCATGTATCTTGCAAAAGTACAAGGCAGGCAACAACTGCAGTTCTTTCACCTTCTCCGTTACTTCCTTGGATCCCTTCATGTATCTATCAGTTCATCTGCTACTCTGCAGCTATCACCAGGTGTCAAGGAAAGCTTTTTGGTCTTAACTGCCATAGCACAAGAGCTTGCCAAGGGCAGATACCATTGTAGCAGTTCTCAAGCTGTGAGTGAGAGCTCACTATTGGATCCTGGCAGATTTGCAATTATGTCACAATATTTAAAAAAATAGGACAGTAGAATTTCAATGTAATTTTGTGTCGAGTACTGCGCTTTTGATTAAGTCTCAGACAGAAGAAATCAGGAAGGGCTGATGCAGTGCCTTTTGCACAGTTAACAATGCACAGCTTTTTCATGTTGCCTCCTTCACTAGAGGGCCTGTGACCCTTTCAGCTGGTATATTGACAGCCAGAAATATGTTGTTGGTTTGTGCAATAATTCAAACACTTCAAAACTGTGCTTCTAAAGCAAGGACCTTGCATGGTTAGCTATTATACAGACTATACAGAGAGCCCAAAGAAGAATATACAGAGACTATACAGACTATACAGAGAGCCTGAAGAAGAAGGAAGGGCAAGGGATGTCCGAAGGAACACAGGAGCGGCGGCCCTGCCTCCTCAACTGGGATGCCCCCCTCCGGTGACATCATCAGAAGCACCGGCGCCGGATACATCTCAAAGGAAGGCATGCTCTCAAGCATCATTCTTCATGCATTGCGCGCCGCAGGAGCACGACAAAGGGACACTCCCCTTTGTGCACCCCTTCGTGCAAACCTTAGTGCAGACCCCAAACCCAGCAAATTACTGGTACACTCCACAAGAAATGGCAAACAATCAAACCCCTGACTACATCCATCTCAAGTCCCACAGAAAAGATCATAGCACGGATAATCCTCAAAAGGAAACAAGAAAAGATCTAAACATGGAAAACCCACAGAAGGAAACAAGAAAGACAACAAAGAAATATTATAAGAACCAACTCTCAAACATCACCCACATCAACACTAAGACCTACAGCAGCTACAAGGCACTATCATTCCTTCTATTCAATGCACAATCCTCTCCTGAAGATCACAAACCAGATTTCATAGACATCACAGAAACATGGATAAGAAACACCGACCAAATCTTAATCAACCAAATCAAACCACCCCATCTACAGAATGTTTTCAATCCCCCGACCAAAAAAGAAAGGAGGAGGTCTAATGCCAATCGTAAAAAAGAACCTACAGATGAAACTACTCTCAACCAACACCCAACTACAACTGGAAATTGCACTATTCGACTCACCTTCACTACAAATCTGTCTAGTATACTGCCCCCCCCCCCCTCCCCAATTCACTAGATCGGAACTGTTCTACACTAATGTAATTCGTCTTGTCTAAACTATCAACAAACCCATCATCATCTTAGGAGACTTTAACATACACATTGACACAATCCCCCACTCCCCCACATGCAAGCAATAACAGATGCCCTATCAAACCTAGGACTGTCAAATCATCAAAGGCCCAACGCACAAAGCAGGTCACACACTAGACCTTGTCTTCATCAATACTGACATATGGGCTAATTACCACACAAATATCACTAATATCCCCTGGTCGGACCACTCTCTAATCTACGCCAACCTTTCTTCCAACTGTAAACTTACAACAGAAAAAAGCATACCTAGATCCTTCTCCTACCGGCCAGCCTTTGACATTGAGACACTTAAGAGAATCTACAAAAGAACTAAAAAACATAGACCTATCTAATACAGAAAACACACCTCATCCTGGCTCAACATCACTAAAACAATAGCAGACAAGATAAACCCTACGACAACGAAAACAATAAAAAACCCAAAACACCAAAACCAATGGTACAATGACAACATCAGATCAGCCAAACACAAACTCTGAAAAAAAGAAAAAACCTGGAGGAGGAACAAAACAACTACACTACTGAACGCATACTGATCCATACTTAGCATACTACAAAAAACATCCACAACGCAAAAAAAGAATTCTACTCAAAAAAAAAATAAACAAATTCCAACACAACCCAAGAATGCTTTTCAATATCGTACATTGCCTAACCAAATCATCCAATGACCAGATCACCAACCCCCAAGCTCTCAAGCAACGACTTTGCAGATTTCTTTAACAAAAAAATCAAAAACCTCATAAACAACAACCTCAACAACAACATGCAAGACCCGAAAATACAAATCAATCAAACACCAAGCTGGCCCAACTTTGATTCAGCATCATCACTGGAAATCCAAAATATCATCAAAAAAATTAACCCAGCTAAACACTCTATCGACAGCATACCCATACAGAAGATCAAAACCATCGAACCATCAATAACAAAAATGTTAGCTGACATCGTTAACCTATCCCTCACAGAAGGAAACTACTGCCTAAAATCAGCAATTATCAAACCCATACTGAAAAAGACCAACCTTGATTAAGAAAACCCACTAAACTACTGACCCATATCAAACCTACCATTCATTGCCAAAATTATTGAAAAAATCGTCCACTCCCAACTCAATGACCACTTAGAAAGGAACAACATGCTACTCCCCACTCAATTCGGCTTCAGGAAACAACTAAACACTGAATCATTACTCCTATCTTTAAACGACACTGTGCTCAAAGGATTTGACAATGGCAACAGCTACCTTCTAGTCCTACTAGACCTTTCAGCAGCCTTCGACACAGTAAACCATTCAATACTGATTGACCGTCTATCCGAAATTGGGGTAACAGAAAAAACCCTTCAATGGCTCTCATCCTATCTATCACAAAGAACATACCAGGTATCAATCAACGACAACCTCTCAAAGAAAATAAACCTTGTCACTGGAGTTCCCCCAAGGCTCCTCACTATCGGCGACACCAACATATATCTTCTCCCAATATGCCACTTCCTCTCAAACCTTAAACTGACTCACTTCATATATGCTGTTGATAGAGTGTTTAGCTGGGTTAATTTTTTTGATGATATTTTGGATTTCCAGTGATGATGCTGAATCAATGTTGGGCCAGCTAGGTGTTTGATTGATTTGGAAAACACCTACAAAAAAACAGCCAATTACCTCACCAAAATAACCGACATGAGGCTTATCCTAAACATTGATAAGACAGAAATAATCATGCTGGATAGAAAGAACAACCCTATAAACACACCACTACTCAACATAATGAATCAAAAGATTGCAATCTCCCCCATTACCCATGCCCGCAACCTAGGAGTCATAATCGACAAGGAACTATCCTTGAAGAACCACATCTCTGCTAAAATCAAAGACAGATATCACAAACTCCTAACTCTACGACATCTAAAACCTTTCCTTTCCCCCAACGACTTCAGAACAGTCCTCCAATTACTCATCTTCTCCAACCTGTATTACTGCAACTCCCTGCTATTCAACTTACCTCTCACCACCATCCGACTTCTTCAAATCCTTCAAAATACAGCCGTAAGAATACTCACAGGAATGAAAAAATACGCACATTACTCCAACTCTCATTTCACTACACTGGCTCCCAATAAAAAGATTACAAAATACTATCCATAATACACAAAATAATATATGAAAAACAAACAAACTGGCTAAGTGCATCCATAAAACTCCACTCACCAAACTGAAATCTCCATTCAGCTAACAAAGACCTATTAAAAATTCCACCTGCTTGCCACAAACAACTGACCTCAACTCAGAAGAGTGCCATTTCCCTAGGAAGCCCCGAACTCTGGAACACCCTCCCAACTGAACTGAGAACACAGCAAAAAAAAACCTTGGATGTTCACCAAAGCCTACCAAAACACCCAATGACTAGGCTACATCTTCCATCCCTACCGGCCCATATAAACAGCAGAGCCAATCCAATGCACGAAATTTAACCTGTATAGTTTAACAACTACCTACGATTATAATGACTCTGATAACAATGTTAACAAGCACGTGAATTTCTGAACACTCTGTGAAATATCGATACTTTGTAAATTAGTGTGATGGCGAAACCAAACGACAGTATATAAAACTCGATAAATAAAATAAATAAATAAATATCTTAAATTGATACCACTGTTTTGCCTCTTAATAAATAGTTCTCAGAAACATTGCGGCCTATGCATTAAAGGGGCAATTTTCAAAAGATCTTTACCCCCCCCCCCCCCAAAAAAAAAACAAAAACTAATTTGCCTGGGTCTAAGTGCTGTTTGAAAATTGACCACCCTCAATCTGGCTAAAAGTATGCAGGGACAGGGCTGGCTTTGGGGTGTGTGACCTGTGTGACTGCACAGGACATTATGGTCAAGGGGCAATGCTGCCCACTCCCTCCTTAGAGAGAGATGGGTATTCCGTGCTGGAGTCACTCTCAAAGGGCAGTACGGTGCCAGAGCGGCAGCTAAAGGGAGCACCTTCAGTTTTCGCACAAGGTGCCAGTAGTTAGCCTACAACTGATCATGCAGGCAGGAGAAGGGGATGAGTGTCAGTTTTCACAAAGTTCCTTACAACAAGAGTTGCCAGCTCCAGTCCTCAAGAGCCATAATACAGGTCAGTTTTTCAGGACATCCACTGTGAATATGCATGAGATAGAGTTGCAGATAAAGGAGGCAGTTCATGCAAATCTACTTCATGCATGTTCAGCGTGGATATCCTGAAAACCAGGCCTGTTTGTGGCTCTCAAGGACCGGAATTTGCCTCTCCTGACTTACAACAATATTGTGAACAATGCAGCGGACAAAAGCAACCCTAGCCGCTTTCTCGGGGGTGTCTTGTTAAGTTGACCCACTGGTTCAAAACTACTTTGAAAATTCAGGCTAAGCTCTGTGGGTTAAAAGTGACCCTATGTGTCACAGTCAAGTCTCATGCTAAAAGTCTTTCGGGGACTTTGGTTCACTCATAAAGCAATTCTTCTCTTCAACACAAGTGAGAGAATCTTAATTCTCATCTGTGAGTGTGCCTGAAGGAATCAGCTGAAAAAGGGGATTTCTAAAAGGAAATAGAAAAAGGAAAGCAGAGGTAGCTAAGATGAAGCAGTGGGGGGGGGGGGGTGTTTCAACTAGGATTTCCCCCCCCCCCCCCCGGATAATCCACAAGGATTCTGCTTCTGGCCTGACTCTCCCTCGCTCTCCTGTGCCCTGTCTATGGAGAGGCCTGGAGGCACAGGAGGAAGCCATTTATTTTTGCAGGTTTGGTGGACAGATAGAGGGGATGCTTTTCCTTTGAATTTGTTTTTCAGGGAGGTTTTTTTTTTTTCCCCCATTTTATATATTTTCTTTTGGATAAATGAAACAAAATGAAATAAGTGAAAAAAAAAATCATTTTTCCAGCACACACACCCCTTAGACATTAGAGGTGCAGCAATTTGGCGGATGCTGCACAATGGGACACTTCCCGGGAATGCTGTTTTTATACAACTGAGAAACCCACAAAATATTTTTCTTTTGCTCTTTTCTGTCTCCTGTTTTAGGAAGGTGGCTTGTGCTCAAGGGTGGATCTCCCAGGCCATTCAGGAGAGTATCTTGGAGTTTAAGGAGGAGCTTGAATGTGAGAGAACCAGAAAAGGGTTTGGTGGAAGGTGGAGGTTAGCTGCATCCTCTTCATCTGCATCGGAAGGTGCCTTATTTGTATTAATAAGTGGCGTCACATGCTGGAGGCAGCAGGGGAACTGCCAGGCTTGTGAACCTGCTGCAGAGCTGCTGCTTAAAGGGCGTCAGCAGGAGCTCATCTGTATCTTGTTTAGGAGACTTCCCAGTTTTCCTAACCTGGAGAAGAGAGTCTGGTACCAGCACAGGGATCATCTCTGAAGAGTACATCATAAAGGAAGGGAAGAAGAAATCGCCTAGGGCTGCAAGATTCTGTGACTGTAGAAGTTGGATTTTTCTGTATGAATTGCACCAGACTTGTTCCCCTCAGTTTACCCTTATGCTTAGTATGAGGCATACTTGCAGAAAGCGACCGAAAAGGAAAGGAAAATAAAACCACGCAGAGCAGATCTGATCTAACGCGTCTCTCCTTCAGAATGCCATCTTGGCCCCCCTTGGAATTTTATGTCTCTAACATGTCCTGATGTTACATTTACCCAGCTGGTATTGAGGTAATTGAAATCCCCCATTATTACTGCACTGCCAAATTGGTTAGCTTCCCTGATTTCTCTTAGCATTTCATCATCTGTCTGACCATTTTGTCCAGGTGGACAGTAGTATACTCCTATCACTATACTCTTTACAACACATGGAGAATCAGGAACAGGAAGACACTGGAACAAGGAGATGCTGGAATGAGGAGATGCTAGAACAAGGAGACACTGGAACAAGGAACCCTGGAACACAGAGTAGGCAAACAAATAACACCATGGTATCAACCCGATTGCCAAGGTGAGGTCCTGGGGGACAGGGCCTTGCTTTTATATGAGGTTTACGTGACATCATTGGGGTGCACCGTGGAGCTGGTTCCCACCCTTGGCCCTTTAAAGGGCCGGGCGGTCCGCATGCATGCACCTAGGGGCAGGGCCGGCACTGGAGAGGACGCTACACCCCGGCATGGAGCTAGGCCCGATGTGGAGAGCCTGGGAGATGCCACCAAAGAGCGCAGCGGACGAGAGGCACTGGCAGCAGGAGAGGTTGGCCTGGGGCCAGACAGCATAGGAGCAAGGTGAGCAGGCCCGGGTGCAGGCCTAGCGCAGACAGGACCACACAACATAAACAACTGCTTCAAGGAGCAATTGGTTCAGGAACCAACAAAAGAGGAGCTATTTTAGACAATTCTTAGTAGAACGCAGCATTTGGTAAGATAGGTAACGGTGGTTTTGTGAAAAAAAGGTTTATGTTTTGGGGTTTACCACTAGCAGAATTAAAAGTTTTATCAGGGAACTCTGCTTAGATGAAAACCCTTTCTCATTCCTTTTTTCAACCCTTCTTGCCTTATAGACAGAAGTTTATTATTTGATTTCAGAGATATGGTTTCTTTTCACTCCAGAACTTTATTAACTAATAATTAATGTAGCACAACATGCGCTAGAATAAAACCAGACAATATGTAGTAAAAATATTTTCTTTATTCCAAATAAAGAAACCTATTAATCTTAAAATCTCTAAATAATTCTAAGAAACATTTCTATGTTCAAACCTTATTTTAATCGAACTATGCACTACAATTAGTGTGAAAACCATTAATATGGTAACAGATAATATAGAGATTAAATAGATATCGACTAATGATAAATCTATTACTATGATAATCTAATACATATGCCAATTTAGAAACAACAGCAATTAGTTTAAAAATTGAGTTCTCATATGCTGAAAATAAAAATAAATTTTTACCAGATCCCTGAAGCTGCCCCGCTCTTTGTCTCTCTCAGTTTTTCACGTGTCAGGAAAAGCCAAAGTCGTAGTCTACCTTCCTTTGTCTGCTTCCCATTTTTATGACCCTAAAATCCTCTAATCTGGGGCAACTGTATTATTTCTATCAATACTTCAATATTTAGCCTTTGAAGAAAATGGTTTGAAACCTTGAAAAGATTCAAACAATATAATTAATATCAGGATATGAAAAAAAAATATAGGAGTTTCCTGCCCGATTAAAATTCTGCCTGTATTCCTTTCATGGAGGCAGTGCCAAGTAGTGCCAGGCAAAAAACACTCTTACTGTTTTTTTTCTTTCTTCTAACAGTTCAGAGATAAGAGATTAGGTATTCCTTCCTGTCCAGGAAACTCCAGGTACTTTTAACTAAAGTGAATGGGGCCCCCTTTCAACTAGACAGATAAAGATTCAGCTTTTTTCAAAACTCTTCCTGAGAACCAAATGTTTAATCAAAAGTTTGACTAACTTGTGAAAACCCTCCCTTCTTTTACAACCAGACACAGAGATAAGAATTTAGCTTCAAGCAGCTCTTTTCAAGGTCTGGAAGGGGGGGCTGGAATGGATCCAGCCGAGGCTTTGACTAGTGTTGTGGCTTAAAAGAGAAAAGGCATATGAGAGTTAATGCTTACGTTTCTCTTATGGCCTATTGATTACTGACTACACTGAATATAGGTAATTATCAATAAACACAAATTAATAACATATTTTCTGACAGTGGGGCCACTTGATCAAATTTAAATTAAAATCAGGAAGGGGATAATAAGTAAATCGACTTTAACACTACATTTTCAAAAGGGCAACTTTGATAAAATGAGAAAAATAGGTAGAAAAAACTGAAAGGTGCAGCTGCAAAGGCTAAACGTGTTCCATAGGCATGGACATTGTTTAAAAATACAATCCTAGAAGGGCAGTCCAGATGTATTCCACTCATTAAGAAAGGTGGAAAGAAGGCAAAACTATTACCGGAATGGTTAAAATGTGAGGTGAAAGAGGCTATTTTAGCCAAAAAATCATCCTTCAAAAATTGAAGGAAGGATCCATCGAAGAAAATAGGATAAAGCATAAGATTTGTCAGCTTAAGTGTAAAACATTGATAAGACAGACAAAGAGAGAATTTGAAATGAAGTTGGCCGTAGAGGAAAAACTCATAATAAAAACTTTTAAAAATATATATGAAGCAAGAAACCTGTGAGGGAATCAGTTGGACCATTAGATGACCAAGGGCTTAAACGGGCTCTTAGGGAAGATAAGGCCATTGCAGAAAGACTAAATTAATTCTTTGCTTCTATGTTTACTAATGAGGATGTTGGGGAGATACCAGTTCCAGAGATGGTTTTCAAGGGTGATGAGTCAGATAAACTGAAACAAATCATTGTGAACCTGGAAGAAGTAGTAGGCCAGATTGACAAACTAAAGAGTAGCAAATCTGGACCAGATGGTATACATCCTAGGGTTCTGAAGGAACTCAAAAATGAAATTTCAGATCTATTAGTTAAAATTTGTAAACTATAATTAAAATCATCCATTGTACCTGAAGACTGGAGGATGGCCAATGTAACACCAATATTTAAAAAGGGCTCTGGGGCAATCCAGGAAACTATAGACCAGTGAGCCGGAGATTAGTGCTGGAAAAAAGAGTGGAAACTATTCTAAAGATCAAAATCACAGAGCATATAGAAAGACAGGTTTAATGGAAGACTGTCAACAAGGATTTACACAAGGGAAGTCTTGCCTCACAAATCTGCTTCATTTTTTGAAGGGGTTAATAAACATGTGGATAAAGGTGAACCAGTAGATGTAGTACATTTGGATTTTCAGAAGGCGTTTGACAAAGTCCCTCATGAGAAGCTTCTAAGAAAGCTAAAAAGTCATGGGATAGGAGGCGATGTCCTTTCATGGATTACAAAATACAGGAAATAGAGTAGGATTAAATGGTCAATTTTCTCAGTGGAAAAGGGTAAACAGTTGAGTGCCTCAGGGATCTGTACTTGGACCTGTGCTTTTCAATATATTTATAAATGATCTGGAAAGACATATGACGAGTGAGGTTATCAAATTTGCAGATGATACAAAATTATTCAGAGTAGTTAAATCACAAGTCGATTGTGATACATTGCAGGAGGAACTTGCAAGACTGGAAGATTGGGCATCCAAATGGCAGATGAAATTTAATGTGGACAAGTGCAAAGTGTTGCATATGTAAAAATAACCCTTGCTGTAGTTACACGGTGTTAGGTTCCATATTAGGAACTACCACCCAGGAAAAAGATCTAGGCATCACAGTGGATAATATTTTGAAATTGTTGGCTCAGTGTGCTGCAGCCATCAAAAAAGGAAACAGAATTTTAGGAATTATTAAGAAGGAAATGGTTAACAAAACAGAAAATGTCATAATGCCTCTATATCGCTCCATGGTGAAACCGCACCTTGAATACAGTGTACAATTCTGGTCACTGCATCTCAAAAAAAGATATAGTTGCGATGGAGAAGGTACAGAGAAAGACGACCAAAATATAAAGGGGATGGAACAGTTCCCCTATAAGGAAAGGCTGAAGAGGTTAGGACTGTTCAGCTTGGAGAAGAGATGGCTAAGGGGGGATATGATAGAGGTGTTTAAAATAATGAGAGGTCTTGAAAGAGTAGATGTGAATCGGTTATTTACACTTTCGGATAAGAGAAGGACTAGGGAACACTCCATGAAGTTATCAAGTAGCATATTTAAGACTAATAGGAGAAAATTCTTTTTTACTCAACGCACTACTAAGCTCTGGAATTTGTTGCCAGAGGATGTGGTTAGTGCAGTTAGTGTAGCTGGATTTAAAAAAGGTTTGGATAAGTTCTTAGAGAAGTCCATTAACTGTTATTAATCAAGTTGACTTAGGGAATGCCATCTGCTATTACTGGCATCAGTAGCATGGGATCTTCTTAGTGTTTGGGTACTTGCCAGGTTTTTGTGCCCTGGTTTGTCTTTGTTGGAAACAGGATGCTGGGCTTGATGGACCCTTGGTCTGACCCAGCATGACAATTTCTTATGTTCTTAAAATGCTATTTAGTGTTTCCACACTATTACAGTTTTTGTGTTAGCTGGAACACTAATAACATAAGTATGCTATTAGGGATAAACAATTAGTGCATCTCACATTAAATATTTTAGCATGCATGCTAACATTTGTAATAGGTATATGGTAAGAGAGTTTAGCGTGAGTTTTAGTATAAAAGCCCCATTATTTTGATTTATAACAAATGAATTTGTTTGGCCATCTCTGATTCTTAAAGGTTGCAAACATTTGATGAGTTATTCTGTTTATTTATTTCATTTTGCTATTCTGCTTTTTCTTAGGAATGGCGCAAGACAGATGACAAAGGAAGATTTAAATTGTAGTACAGATGTCCTGGGAAGAGGAGACATAAAAACATAACACTGGGAATTAAGCAATGCAAATCTTTATGGTAGCAATATACAGTATACACTAATTCATAGTTAAGGGATGGGTGGAAAGGTTGAACAGTCAAGTTTTGATTCTTTTTTTAAAGGAAGAGTAACAGATTTCCTTGTGCAAGTCCTGTAGGATGCTGCTCCATAAACTAGCTGTGAAGAACTGAAAGCATAAAATCACATGTAGGCTAGCTTTGCGGAAGATGGTTAAGGGGCAGATAAAAGATCCTGTTGGAAGGACTGAAATTCACTCATTGGGGTGCACAAGGGCAAGAGATGAGAAAATATGCTGGTGCTGTTTGGTTTAGGCTTTTGAATAGAGTACAATACATTTTAACCTGCTCGCAATGGGAGCCAATGGAGCTTAAAGACTTCACGTGGTTTCTGGAGTTGGCCATTGACAAACAGCCTCGCTGCTGTGTTTTGCAAGAATTGGAGTTACTTGAGGCTGTGCTGAAGAACACCGTGATATAGGGAATTGCAATAATCAACGTGACTGCTGATCAGGGAGTAGATGATCATCGCCAGTGAACAGTTGCCAATGAAAAACTGCCATATAAATTAGTCCTTTCTGAGACCTAACATACCAACTATATATATCATGAACATTCATTATGAACATGTTGAAAAACAGGCCTTTTTTAGTTATTGAGTCTAGAGTTACCTGTTCTTTAGAGGGATTTCAAGATAATCTACGTACTTATTTGCTGGATTCCAGCTAATATGATGGTAGAAAATCAACTTAGAGTTGAAATAAAACTATTCTGAAAGAGTCTAATATATAGTTTTAATAAAATCATATACTCTGTTCCCATGAAAAAGTAATTGAAGCAGCTTCCTTTCAGTGCAGAACTGTGGAAGTTCAATACAAGTTTAAGAACATGGATTTGGTTGCAGTAAGGTAGCGTGATGCATCACATCCACTGCATTTCATCTCTGTCTGACTGAAAAATCAAATGTTCATGAAATAAACCTCCATATGGTTTCCCTATCATAATGCAGTTGATCAAGTCATTACAAAACACAAATGTATGATATGCTATCATCAGCTGAACCCAGCAGCTGCCAAAACGTTTTCTTTCAAGACCAACTTAGAAGTTAAAACACAAAATCACAGGACTGACCATTAAATAAATTGTTTCCAAATTACAGCTGAGTGCTGTGGTTTCTAAAGCTTTAATGCTGTAAACACAATACTATATATACAGCTAGTGTAAGAGTCTGTCAAAAATTAAGGGTTTGCAGGCTCAAAAATTTAATTTTGTAATTTTTTTTTCCATTTTTGTTTTTTTATCCCAGGAGATAAGTTTTGTTTAATGTTTATTTCATTTATATTCAATGCAGAAATAAATTATACATTTAAATAAAATGAAATAGGGACTCCTAATGTTCACCACCGTGCTACACCTCACCTGCCCCCAAAAAAGTGCTGGGGCCAGAAAGCTCCTCAGCTCCCACATATATAATCTATGGAGGTTCTGTTGCTGTGGCCTGGTCCTGTCATTGAGGTTTAGGCCCAACATTGGAACTTGGCCCAAGGAATGGTTTCGTCACTGAGGCCTACACCTGGTGTTAGGGCCCGACTCTATGCCTAGCCCCTTTACTGAATATGAAGTCTGGCTCTGGGTCCCAGTTTGAGGCCTAGTCCCAGCATCAAGGCCTAGGCCTAGCCAGGAAGCTAAGGAACCAAATCTTTCTTCTACAATCTTTGAAAAATGACACTGTACACTTGAAGAATGTATAGGGATCCTACTAGTCCTCTATTACAGTTAGGTATAAGAAAATACCAACTGGTGTGAGGAGAGACCTAAGGATAACATTGTAGGTTTGCAGCTTCACCATGTGGAATGCTTGCAATGGAATTGTACTTTTGGTTTAGACTGAGAGGTCATAATTTTGCTCTTGTGGATTCCTTTTGCTTTTAATAAGCTAGCATGTCTTGTACTTAGCTCTGATTTAAGTTTAACCTCCGTGGGGGTTTAGTTTGGATTTTTATTATGGTTTTATTTTATTTTAAGATGAGAGCTTCTTTCCATCTACTCATTCCATTTCTTTGAGTTTAGAGTGCCAAATCTTTTTAGGACTCAGTAAAACTTTATTAATATTGTTCCTCAATTCAATGGGAGAGATTCCTTTCCAAAGAGGATTCTGAGATCACCAAGATCCAAGGGGAAAATGACTTCCAGCCGTCCTTCCTGGAAGAGGAAGAAGGAGAAAGGGGAGAGGAGATGGAGTACTTCAATGGCCCTTGAAAGTCTACTAAAGATTGGGAGATGAGGAGAGAAAAAGGAGGTACAAGAGGAGGTAGGAGATAAAAGACTAAGGGGTAGATTTTCAAAGGGTTACACGTGTAACCCCCGAAAACCTACCCCAACCCCCCCCCCCCCCGCGCGCACGCTGAGCCTATTTTGCATAGGCTCGGCGGCGCGCATAAGTCCTGGGGCTTTCCTGGGGGGGGGGGCGTGTCGGGGGCATGTCACGGCGGCGCGTCATCCGGGAGCATTCCGGGGCGTGGCCATGATGAGCATAGTTCTGGCCCGGGGGCATTCCAACCCCTGAACCGGAACCTGATGCGCTGGCAGCCGACCCGAGCAGGCGTAGCTTTGGGAATAAATATAGGGGGGTGTAGATAGGGCTGGGTGGGTGATTTAGGTAGGGGAAGGATTGGAAGGTGGGGGGAGGCAGAAGGAAAGTTCCCTTTGAGGCCACTCCGATTTCGGAGCGGCCTCGGAGGGAACGGGCAGTGCGCGCAGGGCTTGGCACGTGCAAGGTGCAAAAATGTGCACCCCCTTGCACGTGCAGACCCTGGATTTTATAAAATACGCACAGCTACACGTACTTTTGTTTGCACCTGGTATGTGAACTAAAGTACGTGCTCGCGCTTTTTTAAAAAAATGTACCCCTAAGACTTTAAAGTATATCTTATGGCAAAAAAACCTGTGTTCCACCTTTAATATGATAGAGGTCTTTAAAATAATGAGAGGTCTTGAAAGAGTAGATGTGAATTGGTTATTTACACTTTCGGATAATAGAAGTACTAGAACACGCCATGAAGTTAGCAAGTAGCACATTTAAGACTAATAGGAGAAAATTCTTTTTCACTCAACGTACATTTAAGCTCCGGAATTTGTTGCCAGAGGATGTGGTTAGTGCAATTAGTGTAGTTGGGTTCAAAAGAGGTTTGGATAAGTTCTTGGAGGAGAAGTCCATTAACTGCTATTAATCAAATTGACTTAGGGAATAGCCACTGCTATTAATTGCATCAGTAGCATGGGATCTTCTTAGTGTTTGGGTAATTGCAGATTCTTGAGGCCTGGTTTGGCCTCTGTTGGAAACAGGATGCTGGGCTTGATGGACACGATCTGACCCAGCATGGCAGAAGTTCATCATCCTTAGTACCCTGATAGGGATATAAGTGCAATCAGTAGCCCCCAAGACAGAGGGGAAATATGTAATATAGATATTATTTGCTATTGTCTACGCCAAGGGAAAGTTAGATAGTGATATGTTTTCCTGAGAGACACAGCCAGGAACTGCTCAATACATATGGAGGTGGATTATTCCAGTCATGACCTCTAGAGGTGTATGGAAGGTACCGTGACCAAAATGCCAGGGCAGTAGTAACATTGACTTGTACTGACAAGTCATGGCCCCTTTGGGTGGAAGAGTACAAGTCCTGCTCTAACTGCTGCATAGGTACAATATAGCTTCCTTGTTGAACTAAACCTGCGCACAACTTGCGCCTTTGACATCCAAAAACTGTGCCCTAGTCCTGTATATTTTATGTAAAGGGTACCTTTTTCTCTCTCCTCCTTTGTTCTTCTATCCTTCATCGATGTGCCATGAGTACCCATAAGCCAATTAGTATCATTTTTAAGGTAGATTCTCCCACCCCAATATGGTCCAGTCTATCCCAGACAAACTCACTCCCACCCGCTGGCTTGCAGAAGTGTCCACTCACCCAGAGAAGCCAACCCACCAAACCCAAGTTGAAAAACACCCTAAAAGTTTGAACTTGGCACGTAAAGTAACTGTAAAGTACTAACTCAGTGTTGATGACGTCTGCACGAGTCACTTTTAAAATAGAGACTTACACATATACTTTCAAACCATGCCCTGACATGCCCTATCACATCCACTTTTCAAGATAGATATATGTGCGTATGCAACCTTCATATATGCATATCTATACTAAGTTTTAAGAGGTAGATTTTCAAAGGGATATGCACGTACCCCCCGAAAACCTACCCCAAACCCTCCCTGTGCACGCCGAGCCTATTTTGCATAGGCTTGGCGGCGCGCACAAACCCCGGGACGCGCGTAAGTCCCGGGGTTTGCATGGAGGGGTGTGTAGGGGGGCGTGTCGGGGGCATGTCGGGGGCATGCCGGGAGTGACGCGCCATTTCGGGGGCGTGTTGCAAGTGACGCGGTGTTTCAGGGGCGGCGCCGCAGGTGTGGTTTCGGCCCAGGGGCGTTCCGGGGGCGTGGCCGCAGCCTCCAGACCAGCCCCCGGACCGGAACATGGAGTGCGGCAGCCGGCCCGGCACGCACAAAGTTACGCCTGCTTCCAGCAGGCGTAACTTTGCCGACAAAGGTAGGGGGGGTTTAGATAGGGCTGGGGGGGGGGGGGGTTAGGTAGGGGAAGGGAAGGGAAGGTGCGGGGGGGGTGGAGGGATCTGAAGCAGGCTGCGCGCCGACCCCGGATTTTAATGGCTATGCAGGTATCTACTAAAATCCCGTGTACTCTTGTTCGCACCTGGTGTGCGAACAGACGTACGTGTGTGCGCAGATTTATAAAGTCTGCCCCTAAGTGTGTAATAATTCAAAATTCACCCTTAACTACATAAAATAACATACAAGATATGCCCTGCAAAGAGTAAGTGTAACATTGTGCAGGAGACATTATATACCTTATTTTGGAAAACCTACGCGCATAAGTTTGTTTTGAAAATTGATGTAACATGAGTTTTCGTAAGGCATAATTTACGTGGATTGTTAGAAAATTAATCTCCCTATGTTTTTCTACATTATGATATTTAGGGCATATTTCTACAATTTGCTTGTTTAACAAACTGCCATTCACTCACAAACTTGATTTTTGGGGACTGAGAAATATTTTGAAGAATAAGAGTAATCACTTTCTATATTAGAAAAATGTAGCTATAAGTCACTGCATTTCTCTGAATAAAAAACACGTTAATCACTTTTGCATGATTTGTTTGCCTTACTCCTACTGCAATCACGTTGCCTTACAATATGCATAATTCTCATTATCCCTTTTCAAATATGTGGAGTTGATCCTCTAAAATCACCAGCATCTGAAACTGAGCGAAGGAATCACACTGAGCCTGATGTCAACTCAAACTAAGGGAAAGATGCCAAAAAGGTTTGCGCGTACCTCATCACAGTGTTTCATTTAAATATGCCCAAACCACTTTTACAACATTATTCTATAGTAACAATATGGGGGAAAGGAAAATAAAATAAAAAATTAAAATCTCTCATTCCTTAATGAAGAGAACTGCCATAAATAGAAGTAAGTTGAAGAGAATGCTTTATAGCAGTGAATTTTCAACCTGATCTTCAGGGACCTCCCAAACCCGCAAAGTCTGGTTGCCAGAATGCCCTCAATGAATATGCATAATTTATAATTTCATACAGTACTGGCAGTACATGCATATTCAATTGTGTATTAGGTGGTCCCTAAACCAAGTTGAGAACCATATTATATAGAGCCTGGTATTCAAAAGGCTTAGGAACGTAACTTTACAAGCTAGGTTTTGAATTTAAAAAATGTCCTGGACTCATCAATGCCCAAATTTAGGTGCCTTAAATTACAAGGTCCCTAAAAAGTGGGTGGGAATAGGGCAAGGGACTGAATTTGTTACGCCCGTTGGATGCAGATGGCTGCGACCACTAATGCTCACCTCTTTCTTTTCTGCATTGACACTCCTGGGGGAAGTGGCGGCCTCTTCCGGCTACCGCCGACCTGCCTGGCATTCCCGGGATGGCGTTGGCGCTGCCGACCGCCATCTTGCCTTTGGGATCACTTAGGTGCGCGCGCACGGGCCAGTCTTAAGCACATCATGACAGGAACCTCGGGAACTCCCCCTCCTAATGACATCTATACTCCATTATACTTAAGCCGGCTGACCCTGACTACTGACAACTTGGCAACGAGTTCCCTCATTGCTGAATCTGCTTCGCTCACTACGGACTTCCCGTTCCAGTTCCTGCACATTTGGCATGAGTTGCTCTGGATACCCGGTCCTCGAGAGCCCATCCTCGAGGACCAGGTATCCAGAGCAAAGACAGGAAAGAGAGTAGGATTAAATGGGCAATTTTCTCAGTGGAAGGGAGTGGACAGTGGAGTGCCTCAGGGATCTGTATTGGGACCCTTACTGTTCAATATATTTATAAATTATCTGGAAAGAAATACGACGAGTGAGATAATCAAATTTGCAGATGACACAAAATTGTTCAGAGTAGTTAAATCACAAGCAGATTGTGATAAATTGCAGGAAGACCTTGTGAGACTGGAAAATTGGGCATCCAAATGGCAGATGAAATGTAATGTGGATAAGTGCAAGGTGATGCATATAGGGAAAAATAACCCATGCTATAATTACACAATGTTGGGTTCCATATTAGGTGCTACAACCCAAGAAAGAGATCTAGGTGTCATAGTGGATAACACATTGAAATCGTTGGTGCAGTGTGCTGCGGCAGTCAAAAAAGCAAACAGAATGTTGGGAATTATTAGAAAAGGAATGATGAATAAAACGGAAAATGTCATAATGCCTCTGTATCGCTCCATGGTGAGACCGCACCTTGAATACTGTGTACAATTCTGGTCGCCGCATCTCAAAAAAGATATAATTGCGATGGAGAAGGTACAGAGAAGGGCTACCAAAATGATAAGGGGAATGGAACAACTCCCCTATGAGGAAAGACTAAAGAGGTTAGGACTTTTCAGCTTGGAGAAGAGACGACTGAGGGGGGATATGATAGAGGTGTTTAAAATCATGAGAGGTCTAGAACGGGTAGATGTGAATCGGTTATTTACTCTTTCGGATAGTAGAAAGGACTAGGGGGACACTCCATGAAGTTAGCATGGGGCACATTTAAAACTAATCGGAGAAAGTTCTTTTTTACTCAACGCACAATTAAACTCTGGAATTTGTTGCCAGAGAATGCGGTTAGTGCAGTTAGTATAACTGTGTTTAAAAAAGGATTGGATAAGTTCTTGGAGGAGAAGTCCATTACCTGCTATTAAGTTCACTTAGAGAATAGCCATTGCCATTAGCAATGGTTACATGGAATAGACTTAGTTTTTGGGTACTTGCCAGGTTCATATGGCCTGGATTGGCCACTGTTGGAAACAGGATGCTGGGCTTGATGGACCCTTGGTCTGACCCAGTATGGCATTTTCTTATGTTCTTATGTCTCTGGCTATCCGCTCCTCGGAGGGCCTTCTGCCTTGGACCACTGCCTATCCCTGCTTACCGGGGCTTCCACTGGAACACTCTGTACTGTGAGTACCTTGACTCTACAGCCCACTACTGTACCATCTCTAGTTTGGAATCCTCTCCGGTGTTCCCCGCGCTGCAGGCCACTACCGTACCATCTCTAGTGGGAAACCTCTTCAGTGTACCTCGCACTGAGGACCTCTGCTGTATCATCTCCAGTGGGAAACCCTCACCGGTGTAGCCCGTGCTGCGGGCCACTACCGTACCATCTCTAAGCAAGGAATCCCTTTGGTGTACCCTGCGCTGCGGGCCACTACCGAGTCATCGCCACAGAGAAACCTCATCGGTGTACCCCGCTCTGCGGACCATTACCGGTTCTCTACTACTGAGGTATTCTCTCTAGGTATACCCCATCGCACAGTCTCTGTGTCTTTCTCCTGCACTCCCCGCTCCTCGGGCAGTGCCCTTCTCTCTCTCTCTCTCTAATAAAGACTCTATTCCACAGCTGTGTCTGATTTCTGCTGAGACCTCGCCTCCCAACGGTGAGGCTCACAGGGATCCTCCCTGTGGGCGGTACCATCTCTCCCCTCAACCCAGGGCCCACATACCTACAAATCCTATCAGAACTATAGATAGGTCATTCCTCTACTTGACCTAACTTTAGGTGCCTCAAGTTTAGGCTGCTATTCAGACATTTTACAGGAAAGGATATTTTTGGAACTTTCGTGCATTTGTTTAAGCATTCAGGATTCTTTGAATGTCAAGCTTATAGACGTTAGGCTCACATGTATGAAAAAAGCAAATGAAAATGTCTCATTCTGTTTGTACACTTTGCCGTCGTTGCCTTCTCAACAGCACTATGCAACAAGGAAGAACACATCTTTCATATGCAACATGTCTGGAACTTCATTCCCAATTCTACTCCTCCTGGGATAGGATGGATGCCTTGCCAGCTCGGAAATGATTATTCAAAACAATATAATATAGGACGGACAGAGGTTAAGCAAAGAGATCTTCATCTACCTCACAAAGCACAAGCTACCTTCGTAAGCTGAAACACACAACACCATAGAAGAGGGATATTACCAACTGCAGCTACAACCCTCGTACGCATGCGCACACACACACACACAGAGTCTCACACATCCCATCTCAAAATCCTCGGTGGTTACTAAATTCAATCAACACAACTTCATACTTGTCTTCTAAGATCCAGTTGAAGTCGATTCAATCTGTCCAACATCTTACCTCAAAGCCTGAAGGTTTCACCTCTTCTTCTGACCACCTGTGGATCTTAAAATCTCAGTCTCGCAGCTCATCATTCATAGGCTCTTGATTCAGTCAAAGCAGTTAATAAAAGATACATATGTTGTTGAACATGAAGCATGTCACTTTGACTAGTGACAGACACAGAAAGCCTTCATATTGAGCAATCTGGCTTAGTATATGGTTATCATGGCATGTCCCAGGAAACTAACTTTAACTGTCACAACTGAGGAAGGTAGCACTTCATCTGCATGCCCAGATTCAGATAATGCTTGCCATTTTAGTAAATGAATCCATGAACTCTCAGCAGAAACAAGCCTACGGGAATATTTATATTTTATTTGAGACTGCGTACAACCTAAAATATATCACCCAAGGACAAGAAGAAAATAGAATAGCAGTTCAAAACACACATAAATATGAAATCCCTGCCTTTTGTTTATCTGACATACTTTCCAAAGCATATGGGATATAAAATTCCCAGGGTACCTGTCACTGCCATATTTTTAAAGGAGAGGCTGAAAATGGACTTCTCAGAGCACACATATGCTTAAAAGAGGTATTCCCAGGGTGGGGATGGGGGGGGGGGGGGGGGGAGGGAGTGTTTGGGTCAGAAGAGGAAAACTGCACATGTAATTTTGGTTCTCAAATGCACTTGCACTATTTTGCCCCAGATCTGCCACTTGCAAATATCAAATGCAAAGCATGCATATGCCTTGTACATATGTACTTTCCAGTAATTGTTCATCCAGGTGAGACCTTTGTAAACTTGCTGGAAAGTACATGTCTACAAAAGTGTGAAAATTCCTTGCAACTAGACAGGCTATTCAAAATTGCCTCCTCTCTGTCTGGGTATTGATGTTTAATGTGATCTATTATCCTAGGGGCCATACCAAGGTGGTTGAAAGCATATGCTATTCATTTCCTAATGTGTGCTTTTCCTGCCATGAATATTTTTGTTAAATGTTTCCCAGTGAGCACACTGTGGGACCAGTAATGAAATGGTTAAATGTGGTCCTATTAATGCTGCCCCAACTTCCCTCATGTGAGGTTAGGGCTGGAAATTAGAGGTGGAAATTTCACTTTGAAATCTCCGCACACGGTTTCCGGTACTTGCTTTGCAGCTGCTTTAGTGCAGGCATTAAGCATGAGATTACTTTGTATGTGCATTATGTGCATCATTGGGATTTTCAAAGCGAAACTCCACTTGCAAGCCTATGAATACTTTACATCAAAAGGTCTGCAAGAAGTGCAGGCAGGCTCATTATTGTCCATTGTAGTCTTCCTGTACAGTTCCAGATTGTGGATGCTTTCTAGCGTGAAGCAATATCATCCATTGCTTGTTCTTCTATCCAGTTTCAAAGCAAGGATAAAAAGGACTGAGCATAATCAGTTTAGCAATTGTGTTCCATGTTGAGTAGCATTCACACACAATTTAGCACTCAGGCGAGAGTTGCATGTCAGTAGTACACGGTGGTTAAGAGTCGTTTTAGTTTAAGTTTTAGTGCATAGGCTTACACTCTTTGCTGGGTAACTATTGCGTTACCCAACTAGATTCCACCAGTAGTGTTAATAGTGCACTTTTTATCAAGATATTTTAGCATGAGTTTTGATATATTGGCCGCTTAGCTGGATAACGGCAGACGTACCCATCTAGATTCCCTCAGAGTGGCTAGAAGTATATGTAGGTTTTCACACTGCGTGTGCATTTTTGCTGAAGTGAAAAGAAACATTCCTGAAGGGGAGGGAGTGTTAAGGTTGGGGGGAGTAAACTGTGCTTACAGTCGCATTTTCAATTATACTCTTGTTTTGCTCCTGTTACTATATCCACAGAAATATCGGGCTTGAAAGTTAGTGAATTCTCAAAGGGAAATGACCTGGGTAGTTAACCTTTGAAAATGTACTACAAGGTAGTCACAATACTAAAATGCATGTGTAACTTGCACTCAGGCATGCTACTTATAATCGCCCCCCTAACTGCACATCCTTGAAAATGTCAAAAGGGTTACACATGGAAAATTTGCCTGCAAATAGCTTTTATTCACGTATCTGCTATTTTACAAACATCAAAACTGCACACATAGCTTCAGCTTCACACTCACATTTACCTGTGCAAAAAAAGGGAGGGGGGGATCTAGGGGCTTTCTGGGCTGGGGCCAAGAGGCATGCACGCATGTTGCTAATTTATAAGAGATTTCTGCAAGTACATTGGGCAACTCATTTTACACCTGCTAATTAACCAGCACAATTGATATCAGACTTGTCTATTGTCTGCTATTTTTGGGTGGGAGGTCTTGGTTAACTGGATATGCACTGGGTTATCTGTCAAGAGGTATCGGCACACTGGGGAATTCAAGTATGTGCACGTATTGTAAGCATTTCCCTGCTTCCGTGTGTAAATCAGGGTTTTACATGTACGTTATATTTTTTTCATGTATAAAATATACATGCACCTATTTATAAAATGCGTAGAGAAACTGCACATTTTCCATGCATTGCAAATATTAACACACACCGAAACATATGCAGGTTATTTTCAGAGTTGAACTACACTGTATCTTATCAGCCATGCAGCAATCCTTTGCACAGTTTATAAAATACTAGGATAGAACTCTTTGCGTCCACTTATTGGTGCAAATCCAGTAATAGGAATAGGTTTGCAAACTGACCTCTCAGTGCATAAAGTCAATTGTTGCATCTGGACTGAGTTCCCTCTAAGGCAGTAACCTACGTACTGTAGCTAAGGGCCTGATTTACTAATAGGGATGTGAATCGTTTTTTTGACGATTTAAAATATCGTCTGATTTTTTTTAAATCATCAAAAATCATTAAAGCGTGCGATACAATAGAAATTACCCCGATTTATCTTGAAAAATCGTTAAACGGGTTTGTGTCCACTAACGGGAGTTATTTTTTTTTTTGGGGGGGGGGGCAGGAAAACCGGCACACCAAAACAACCCCTAAACCCACCCCGACCCTTTAAAACTAATCCCTTACCTTCCCCCACCCTCCCAAACCCCCCCCCCCCCAAACGTTTTAAAATCACCTGGTGGTCCAGTAGAAGCCCCGGGACCGATCACCCAGATTTTTGGAGGGGTCAGGAAGGTGGGGGAGGCTAAGGGGTCAGTTTTAAAGGGTCAGGGTGGGTTTTTTGTTTATCGGATCGGGCACAGCCGATAAACAAAAAACCAATCGGGCCGGACGATAAAAATGATAAGATTTGAATAATTTATGTGACACCTTGTGCTAGTTAACACATGCACATGTTAAGGCCCTAATGTGAAATGATAAATGACTTAGTTAGCTGGTTAGAACTTATCTGACTGTTACAATGTATATTCAGTGGCACAGTGAAGTTGCTGAATATACACATATATGTGCACATTTCGTCAGGTATGTGTACCTGGCTAAGTTTAGACCTAGGCGTATCAGTTATGCTCTGCCTCTGATCTGCCCACTGCACAACCACTTTTTCTATGCATATATTTTAACCCTATAAGGGACTTCTGTGGCTAAGCGGCGGCTGCTGAATGTACACACACATATTCAGCGGCTGCTACTTAAGCTGCATAAGTCCCGCTTATCCGGCTAAATAGCACTGAACATGCTTTGAATATTGATTCCAATAGGCATATAAAAAAAATAAGAAAAATTGTTTGATCAATTGATTGAGTTTTCTCCACCATATGACCAGCAATAACGTAATTGAAGGCTGAATGCCGGTAGTGCCTATTATGATGGTCAAAAGAAGAAAAAAATATATATGTTGTGCTGGAGGCTCTTTTTTTTTACTACTTTTATACTTCTTAACCATCTGGCACGCGTCTGGTGTCAGAAGCAAAGTTCTTCCTTCTAGCGGGTGTAGTATAGATCTCTGATTTCCTTCAGATCCTAGGCTGAATGAAAAATGGGGACTGTTTAGCTTTCTTTCTCCGTGTAGAGCAGTATGAAATCTCTCCTTCTGACTTTTGCCATATCCCTCTGCTGTACCAAACTCCTCACACTCTCCCTTTTGGCTCACTGTCTGCCAATTACTTCAGATTTCTCAGACCTCTCTAGTCCAACTCTCTAGAATTCCTCTTCTTTCCCGCATACTCTGCTGGATTGATTTTTCTCTGACCCTTACTTCAGATGCGAAAAGGATCACGCCATTCCATATGTTAGGGTAATACTTTGCCTTATATTAGGAAAAAGAGACCTTACATGAAAAAGAGGGAAAAATTTGAACAGATAATGGAAAAGAAACAATGACATGACAGGACTTGGATGGAAGTGAGATGAAAGAGTGAAAAATAAATGGATAATGCAGGTGAGGGTCTGGAAAGGTGATAGAGGAAGAATATGATAAAAGAAATTGGAGGGCCCAAAGATGGGACAGTACCCCACTTTTTTTCCCCCAATTTCAGATTTTGGTGATGATGGTCTTCAGTGGAGCCCAGGTATCCATGCAACTGCTCACACAGCTGAGTGATCTGGTCAGGCACAGCCTAGTCAGCTCCTCCATATTCATTCCGTAGAAAACTATTTATCTATGAGAGACTCCGCATCTCCTCTCCTGTACATAAAACATGAGCGTCACTGGCAGAGTCATAGACATGACCATTAAAGGCAAATCTATCGTATGTAGCCCAAGTCTGGTGGAAGTCAGATTTCATATCCTAACCTTCTTAAATAGGCTGCCTTTCACTACAGTCCATTATTCTTCCATTAACATTAGCTGTGTAACATGATCTAAGTGCTCAAGGGCTCTTTACATTTCTCTCCTTTGCCATCCTTGTGGTCATATATGAACAGCCTATCATCATGGGGCTTCACCCAGTGCCTGAATGAACCTCAGAGATGACAGCCCCAGGAAGGGGAATATTCTCTTGTTAAAACCTTAAGTGGAGGGTAAGACAATAAATGGAGTGAACGAGGTTTGGATGAAAAAGAAAAGGGGAAAAAAAGAGGGGTTCCTATAGGGAAGGGATCGAGAAGGAGAGGGGACTATGACAGCTGCTCCTATAGAAATGAATGGAACTGTGAAACAGGTACCAGCAGGTAGCAATGTTAGAACCTGGCACCTGTTAGAATGTACTATAGTACACTTTTACCTACATTAAATATGTGCCTACATGTAAACCGTTGCGATGGTATTTAACTTAGCGACGGTATAGAAAATATTTTAAATAAATAAATAAATAAATAAATAAATAGCAAATGATATGATTTGCCCCTGCCTTAGCCCAGAATAAATTTACTTCACCAAGAGGCAGTCTTACAATGTAAAAACGGTGACTGTGAATTTGACAGTATAGCTCCAAAACTGCAGAAAAGGCAGCAAAGTAAGAGGAATATAAGAAGTATCTATGGAGTTCTATTATGCAGGATAAATATTTTTTATGTGACCCCAAATGACTAGGGCAAAAATAAAGACTATTTGCCAGTTTCAGAAAAAAATTCCCAATGGAAAATACCTCCTGATAGTGACCCACTTAGATGCTCCAGAATTTGACAGACTTCAGCCCCTGCAGCTTAGACAGAATCCTTAAAAAGAATTCACATTCACAACGCCTATGAAGTATTCAATTACTATGTCACTATTCACAGAAAGGGTGCTGGATGCATGGAGGTGGTAGAGGGCAAAACCACAACAGAATTCAGAAAGGTAGAGAACAAGCTCCGAGGATCCTTAACGATGAGAAAGCAAGGGGCAAAGCAGATCAAGTATGACCTGCGGTAGCAGCAGATAGAGAAAATGGGGAAAACTAGAAAGACTTGCAAATGTCTGCTATCAATTTCTATGTTTCTTGGTCACGGGAAATTAAATATGTCGTGCTATCTGGCCTCATTAAAATTTGTTTGAAAAAAAAACTAAACATGATGGGGGGGACAATTTTGAAACCTCGTGGGCAACTTGCCGGCCCGGTGGATACTTTGTGCTTACGAGACAGCAAGCGCATTTTCAACAACCTGCAGAGTTTCTCTTTGGGTCCGGTTTATATATCCCGGCTTCCTTTGAGGGTGAGTCAGCTGTGGGAGAGAAAGGATAGTTGGTGAGTGGTTTAGTGGGAGTAGGATTTTTTTTCTGATTCGATTACCTATGCAAGGTCTAGTCTTCTCTTGCCATCTGTTTCCCTTTACCTTGGACATTTGTCTTCTTTGTTGGAGAGAAAGTTTTTGTTTGTTTGTCCAGTTCCTCTGTCTTTTGGTGTGGAGGAGTGGCAGTGGAGGACTGGCGGAATGAGAAGGAGTGGTGTGATAGGAGGAGTGGTGTGAGTGGAGGAGGAGGAGTGGTGTTGATGGAAGATTGTGGAGGAGTGGTATCTGTGGTGAGGAGGAGGAGTGAGGAGGATGGACTGTGAGAGGTGTGGGGGAGAGAAGAGGCATAAGGAAAGAAGGGGAGGAGGGAGGAGAGGAGGTTGGAGTATGAGGGCAGGAGGGTTAGAAGGAGGAGAAGGGACAGGAGTGGAGAAAGGCAGGAGGGAAGGGATATGAGAAGGCAGGACGGGGAAGGGGATAGGTAGGCAAAAGCAGGGAGGAAGGCAGCTAGGAATAGAGAGAGAGAGAGGGCAGAGGGGAAAGGAGTTGGCAGGGCATAAGAACATAAGAATATGCCATACTGGGTTAGACCAAGGGTCCATCAAGCCCAGCATCCTGTTTCCAACAGTGGCCAATCCAGGCCATAAGAACCTGGCAAGTGCCCCAAAACTAAGTCTATTCCATGTTACAGTTGCTAATGGCAGTGGCTAATCTCTAGGTGAACTTAATAGCAGGTAATGGACATCTCCTCCAAGAACTTATCCAATCCTTTTTCAAACACAGCTATACTAACTGCACTAACCACATCCTCTGGCAACAAATTCCAGAGTTTAATTGTGCGTTGAGTTAAAAAGAACTTTCTCTGATTAGTTTTAAATGTGCCCCATGCTACCTTCATGGAGTGCCCCCTAGTCTTTCTATTATCTGAAAGAGTAAATAACCTATTCACATCTACCCGTTTTAGACCTCACATGATTTTAAACACCTCTATCATGTCCCCCCTCAGCCGTCTCTTCTCCAAGCTGAAAAGTCCTAACCTCTTTAGTCTTTCCTCATAGGGGAGCTGTTCCATTCCCCTTATCATTTTGGTAGCCCTTCTCTGTACCTTCTCCATCGCAATTATATCTTTTTTGAGATGCGGCGACCAGAATTGTACACAGTAATCAAGTTGCGGTCTCACCATGGAGCGATACAGAGACAGTATGACATTTTCCGTTTTGTTCACCATTCCCTTTCTAATAATTCTGTTTGCTTTTTTGACTGCCGCAGCACACTGAACCGACGATTTCAATGTGTTATCCACTATGACGCCTAGATCTCTTTCTTGGATTGTAGCACCTAATATGGAACCTAACATTGTGTAACTATAGCATGGGTTATTTTCCCTATATGCATCACCTTGCACCTATCCACATTAAATTTCATCTGCCATTTGCATGCCCAATTTTCCAGTCTCACAAGGTCTTCCTGCAATTTATCACAATCTGCTTGTGATTTAACTACTCTGAACAATTTTGTGTCATCTGCAAATTTGATTATCTCACTCGTCGTATTTCTTTCCAGATCATTTATAAATATATTGAACAGTAAGGGTCCCAATACAGATCCCTGAGGCACTTCACTGACCACTCCCTTCCACTGAGAAAATTGTCCATTTAATCCTACTCTGTTTCCTGTCTTTTAGCCAGTTTGCAATCCACGAAAGGACATCGCCACCTACCCCATGACTTTTTATTTTTCCTAGAAGCCTCTCATGAGGAATTTTGTCAAACGCCTTCTGAAAATCCAAGTATACTATATCTACCGGTTCACCTTTATCCACATGTTTATTAACTCCTTCAAAAAAGTGAAGCAGATTTGTGAGGCAAGACTTGCCTTGGGTAAAGCCATGCTGACTTTCCAGGGGCAGGAGAGGGGGAAGAAGGGAGGGATTGAGAGGGGAGTGGGAGGGGAGTGGGAGGGAAAGTGAGGAAAGGAAAGACACCTCTCCAGAAGTGGAAGTGGCACCCTCTTCTGGCAGTCAGGCAGCAGGACAGCCTCATCTTAGGGCTATCAAGTTCAGCATCCAGGATAATGAGATGGTCATTGCAGGGGCGCCTGGAGCATTATGTCATGCTGTTTGTCGACTGTGCTGCCAAGCAAAGGCAACCAAGGGCCAGATCTGGCACAACATAACTCAGGGCATCTCCAGGCGCAGCGAAGTCCAACAAAGCAGGAGAAGGTGGCCCACATGTAACGGGACATCTAGGAGCAGTTGAAAGCCAAGGTGGCGAGCAGAAATAAATATATACGGCGGACTAGAGGAGGAGCCCCTTGTCCCATCTTCCTCACCCCCATGGATGAGCGCCTCATGCAAAGGCTGGGACCAGATGTCTTTGAGGGCATGGCTGAGTGGCTGGACACCACGTGAGCTGCAGCTAGTAAATTCACTTCACCTGGAAATGGGCAGGCTGCAATGGGTGTACACATCATTTGGCATAAGATGCTCACTATGCTTAAGAAGTAAAGTGCACCTCTGAAGCCAAATGAAAAAAAGATACTTGATGCCTTTGGTACTTATGTTTTATTTCCATAGCTTTTGCCCACAAAGCTACTGGACCCAGCCAGCAAGTCCCAGAGACCAGCAGTGCAGAAGCCCCTTTGAGAGGGCCTTCCTGGTGGATGCCCAGACCCAGGTGAGCAAGGAAGAGGAGGAGCAGCAGGCTCAGAAGGCATTGCAGATGCTTCAACCCCTGTGTAAACCCATCCCACTCAATGTGATCCTCAACCTCTCTGTCTTCATGAAGAAACCTAGCCTTGAATGGGAGCCAATAGATTCGGCACAACCTCGAGCCAGCACACCACAGCATCAGTCTGAAGCAGCACACCCTTGGCAGGAGCAGCCCAGAAGCCCAATCATACCACATTTGAAGGCCCAAATTCCTGCACTCCATACCACCATCACAGCACTGCCACAATCATTGGCATCATGCCCGCCACCAACACAGGAGTCCATGCATGAGCAGCTGGACCAGCTGGAAAGTAGGCATGGGGCACACCTCCAACACATACGGGCAGTGGTAGTGCATCTCAGGGGGGCTGTCAACAGGTAGAACCAGATCCTGTAAGATCGGACTACCAAAAACATGCAGGGTGAACCGATGCTGGCCGCAGCAGTCAATAGTAGAGACGTGCGTCGTTTTTAGCTTTCGGGTCGGGCTTCGGGTCAGGTGCTTCCTGGAAAACTTTGTTTTCCAACGGGTCTTTAATTTTTTCGGTGAAACAAACCGGAAAAAAACCCCACCCAACTCTTCAAATTTACTTAATTACAACCCCCAATCCCGATCCCCCCCCCCTCCCAAGACTGGACTTGGTGGTCCAGCGAGATCCCGGGAGCGATCTCTCTCTCTTGGGACGTCGGCTGCCACTAATCAAAATGGCGCCAGTGGCCCTTTGCCCTTACCATGCGACAGGGGCTACCGGTAGCATTGGTCTGCCCCTGTCACATAGAAGGAGCAATGGATGGCCCACGCCATTTTCTAAGATGGTGCCATCTGTCCATTGCTCCTACCATGCGACGGGGCCAACCAATGGCACCGGTAGCCCCGTCACATGGTAAGGTCAAAGTGCCACCGGTGCCATTTTGATTCTTGGCAGGCCCTATGGCCCGAGAGTGGAAGATCGCTCCCAGGACCCCCGCTGGATCACCAGGGCTTTCAGTAAGTCTTGTGGGGGGATCAGGATGGTGGAGTGGGATTGTAATTAAGTAAATTTGAAGTGTTGGGTTGGGTTTGGGGTTTGTTTTTTTTTAATAAATGTGCCCCTCCCCCCCACACTAACCCGAAAAATGAATTTTTCCCGAATTTCAGGGAAAATGCATTTTGGGATTTGGGTCCCCCGAACCAGGATGAATTAGGCAATTTTGTTGAAATTGACTAATTTGTTATAAACGAATGCATATCCCTAGTCAATAGTATGATCAATGTGATGACACAGATCCTTCAAAGGATTCCTGAGCAGCCCATCTGAGTATTACCCAGCATCACTGGAGTCCATACCCCGCACCATTCCCTGAGCTGACACCCAAGGGGTAGGCCCCCAAAAGACGTACCCCCCCCCCCCCCAAGTGGCAAGCCATGATGTGACAAGGGACCATAAAAGACCAAAGGTGGTGACATCGAATGCCAATAAGAAGACTCTTACCAACAATGCTGGGCAGGCCCCTCTACAGAATTTCTGTGCCAACTAGATGGAAGAACCCTGTTCTTCCATCTAGTCGGGCCCATCCTCACTACAGCTAAATGGAAGAAGCCTGCTGGGCCTGACTCACTACAGAGATCCTGTGCCAGCTAGATGGAAGAAGCCTGCTGGGCCCATCCTCACTACAGAGTTGCTATGCCAGCACTCAGAAGGGATGGTCTACTGTCAGCCATTGTAGTCCAGCAGCCTAACTCTAATTTTCTCCTCGATGTTCTTTCCATATTTCATCTTCCTTGATGTGGCCTCCAGCCATGGTGAATTGCTGACTCTTCTCATCATATCTCATCTCCTGCTCCGGATGTTGGTGTCTCATCTCATCTCAGCTCATGCTGCTGCTGCCTCCATGCTGCTGTTTCTTCTCTTGGGCCTCCTGCCTCCATGCTGCTGTGTCTTTTCCTGGGCCTGTTGCCTCCATGCTGCTGTATCTTCTCCTGGGCATCCTGCCTTCATGCTGTGCTCTTTGGTCCTGGTCCTGCTGCCTTCTTGCCTAACTCTGCTGCCTTGCCCCTTAGGCTGTCCACTTGAGTGCATGCTTTCAACATGGACTGTCTGGGGCCTTTTCCTAGCCATTACATAGCAAGGTTGCTATCAGCTCCAAAATTAGAGCTGTACTGTACCAATTGTTGGTGCCACTTCTATGTTCTTTGTTATAATCATGATTGTCTCACAATACCTAGGGAAACACACCTTAGTTTATTTCACTCTATATATTTATTGATACAAAATTCTTTTTATAAACCATACATTATTATCACTTAAATATCACTTTATCCCATTTAAAATACATACACACCCCGTCTATGTAATATCAAACTCATATCATTCACACCACTCTAACCATACTATTCTGGGTAGTCTTGTCTTCCGACAAGCCTACCCAGAATAGTCCGCATCCACAGACCTCTCTCCCTCCCCCCCCCCCCCCCCCAATTCTTGCTCTAACACACCTCGGAACTTTGCTATCCTTACCATTAGAAAGCTTCCCGTAGTCTTTCTTGAACCTCTGTATATAACTTCTCCCTTAAGACCCTTGTATATAAGTTACATCATTGCATATTGTTCTTTCGTTTAGCGTTCACTGTTCACACTTTCTGTACTAACTTATCTTTGTAATTAACTATTCCCCCCTCCCCCTCCCCTGTTCATTGTACTTTCGATCTTTCAGTTGTAATGTAAACTGGTATGATGTTTGCATACTAATATCGGTATATAAAAACCTTAAATAAATAAATACCATACACACTACAAATATTGTCATAAAAATCCAACAAAACAGGATCCTATTTGTTCCTCAGGGCATTTCTCTTATAACATTTACATTTTTTAAATTTCCATTAATTCACAATAATAATAGTATAACTGGTGAATTCTCTGACATCATTCTTCCCACACTTAAATCACCCATTTTCCATCAACCTTTAATGTAGAAGTTGTTCAGTCCCATCTGTTGATCGTAAAATTCTTGACATAATCCTTCGTTCTCTCAACTTCGATTTCATTTAAATCATCTTCAAGCACATAATCGTGCTTGAATCGTGCTTCGATATCATTTAAATCATCTTCAAGCACATAATCGTGCACACCTCACTTTAATTTCTCATAGAACTCAGTCTACTTCCAACAAGACAGACACTTCAACTGTTACAGAACAATATTTAGAATCTGCAAATACAAAGCCATGTTCTCGGTGGAGTACAATATCAATAATTAACGATAATGATTAATAGATAACATGATTAAAATACAAATAAAATATATGCATAATTAAAACAATAAACAAAGTAACTAACTACTGGGGTGGGAATTTGTTTGCAATAAAATAGGAAATAAAGATATTTCTTATTTCATTGCTTTTTGGGAATAACAAAAAACAATAAGAAAAATCATGAAATTTTGTGTTTTTACTGTTGTTTTTTGAGGGGGTAAGCCCTCTCAAAAACCCCAAACTCACCCCATTCCTTCCCATTTATTAAATAAGGAGCCCCCCTACCAGCAGAGCCCCCAATCCCGACTCCCCCCCCAGGACACACCAAAAATCCCAGGAGGTCTAGCGGGGGCCCAGGAGTGACCTCCTGCTTCCAGGCCAGTGGCAGCCATTAGTCAAAATGGTGCTGGCTTCCCTTTGCCCCTATCATGTGATAGGGGCTACCAGTGCCATTGGGCAGCCCCTGTCACATGGTAGAGACAAAGGGCAGCCGGCACTATGTTGACTAATAGCAGCTTCCAGCCCATGCCATCCACTAGACCACCAAAGAGTTTTGGTGAGTCCTTGGGTTCGGGGTGGGCAGGGGGATCCGCTGATGGGGGTACTCATTTTAATAAATGGGAAAGGTTGGGGCAGGTATTGGCTTTTATATTTTTTTAAACAAAATTGAGAACAAAAGGAAAACCAATGATCCGGGGGTGGACACGAAATGGAATGCCCCGGAATGAAAATGAGCCAAAAAATGTTTGGGGTACCACCCCTATCAACTAGTACACTATTAAATGCCTGTTCCTAAAGCATTGCTTTAGGAAATTTAGAAAAGGTCAAGTAGCTTTTCTATTACCAAATGTCAACCCAAAAATAATTCCAAAATACAGCACAGCAACAGAAAAAGCTCTTGCTATATAGTCTCTGCCAGAAAAGAAGGGACTATTAACATAAAAGTATCCTGGGACCTCAAGGTACAGGACGGAGTGTAGACGGTAGATGCAGACTGAAAATGAACAAGAACCTTTCTGTGAATATGACAAGATATCCCTGACTGGATGTAGTGGGGAGAGGTACTGCATTAAATCCTTAGACGCTAAAGCAATTGGAAAAAAAAATGGAGATTAGGATTACTGGAAGAGATACTGAGGAAAAGGCCCAAAGATAACTCCTTCAGATCTGGGTGAAATCCCTTTTCCCTAATTGAACTCAGTTTGGTTCAAACTAGACCTTGAATTATTCATGCCATTCACTCACTGAAGAGGCTGGAGGCAGTTTTAGTGAAACAGGATAGGGATGTGTGTGCAAAAGACATTCAGTTTGGTTTATTATTTCAGTTCTTATTTTTCTTTGTTATGTTTGGGTTTTTTTTTTTCCAGTTCATTGAATTAATTTCAGTCATTTATGAACATGAATGCTGCTTTGCGTGAATAAAACTGAATTATATAAGGTGAATTTTAAAAGAGTTGCGGGGAATAAAAATGATCATGTGCGCAAAAATAGCACACATTCTCCGCACCATAGTCTAGTTTGAAGTTTATTTTGCACCCTGTTCAACTGTAAACCAGCATGATGTGATTGTATCATGAATGCCGGTATATAAAAACCTAAATAAATAAATAAAATAAAGTCCTGTTTTATAAACCTCAAATATACAATGCACAAATAATGGTGTGCGATCAAATGTACTCGTATAATAATAACTCGTATAATACTCGTTATAATTTATTATGTTAATCGTTAAGCTTTTGCTCTCTACTCTCCCACTCTGTAAACCCCTGTTCATTGTAACTTTATCTTCCTAGTTAATTGGTTACCCCTTGTTTCATTGTAAACCGGTACGATAAGACACTAGTCTTGAGTATCGGTATATCAAAAGAATTTTAAATAAATAAATAAATATAATAAAAGGGGCGGGCTAGGAGCAAGCCAGGGGCATTCTAGGGTGGAGGCCAACTTTTACACAAATAAGGTGCTATTTGATAACCTGCAAAATCAACACGTGTATGGCTGCTACTTGCACATATTTACACCTGCTCATTATCAGGTGTAGGTCAGAATAACATTATTTAGCCAAATACCGTCTGGGTGAGGGGTCTAGGTAAACCGTGGGGAAGTGCCGGCTGAAGAACCAGAGGGGACTTAATGACCTAGAGATAGACTGGGCAAACTGGTGGACTAATTGGTAAAACTGGTAATTTCCTTCCAGCTCGCGTATTATAAAATGTGATCATCTAAACACATAACAGATTCTTACCCAGATTCAGCCCTATCTTTCCCTACTCTGTCCCAATCCCCAAGTCCTTCTCCTTCCAGATTCCCACTCCCACGTCCCATTTCTTCTCCTGCTCTTTTCCAATTCCTTACTTCTATTCTTCATCTGCTCTTCCTCCTAATCCCTGAGTCTCTGGTCTCCTAGTCATCCACCCAGTCCCCGGGTTCCTCCTTCCAGATTTCCACCTAATCCCCAAGTCCCCGTTCATCTCTGTTCTTCCCCCATTCTCCCCAGTTCCCTAGTCCTATCCTTTCCCTGTTCTCACCTATTTTTCCAGATTCCCATCAAGTCCCTGAGTCCTCATTCTCCTGATCCCCACAAGTCCTCTCCTTTGCTTTTCCACTCTGATCACATTTTCCCCCTGCTATCTTCCCCTCTCCAACTAATCCCACATTTTTCAATCTTGCTTGCTGTACCCCCTTCCCCAAGGAATTTCTTATAAGCCTGCAGCCTAACACCCTAGTCAGGGTGACTGAAGTTCCTGCTTCTGTCTTAGGGCTGTTTTCCTCCTCTCTTGCTGCACACATGGGAGTCTCTGGGATCTATGGAGCTTCTCGCGATTCAGCCAGCAACTGCTTGAACCATGCAGGTGCCGGGCGGATAAAAGAGCAACGGGGAGGAAGATGGAAAAGGACAAAAGGAAGAGGTCCCGAAGCGGAAGCAGGAGCTGTAACTGCATCAGCTTTACAAGTGCTTAACTGAGGTTGGGGTGGGGGTGAGCACTTGCCACCCTGTGGCGATGCCTCTGCAAAGGTGTCACGATATGTCCTGAGCAAGTGACCAGTGGTGTTGGATCTGAAAAAGCAGTATGATTTTTTTCCATTCACCTCTACATCATGGATGATTTTATATTTTGGAATAAAATGCTCATCAAGTAGTTCCATTATATAACATCTGAAGTTATTTCGGTCTGCCTCTGCAGAATGAATTGTAAAGGTTTTCGGTCTCGCTGTCCATTGCATAAATCGAGGAACATACCTGGACTTCCTGCGATTCTGCATTTAGCGGTGTGGCAGTCCTGAAGAGTGTAAAGCACTGTTTCCATTCAGGCAAATCTGCTGGCCTATCGAATTGAAAGCCCTGAGGGTTGAATTTCAGCATCTTCACTAGTTCAGATTTAATTAAATTTGTACTCCATGTCATGGGCCTCAGACATTCACTAACAGAAGAGGCTGGAAGTGGTGTAATACTTTTATTTATAATTCCAGAATAAAACAACATGGCCCTGCATTTCTTCCAGTAATCTACTTCTAGTTTCAGTCCCACTATGCCACCTAGTGGCGACCCTCTGTATAGCACAGCATCCACTTCCAAATTAACTCTTATCATAACAGTTCACACATATTTAAAGACTACACAGGTGTCTTCTTTAGGTATTAACTCAAGAAGAAATCTGTGTAGTCTGGAAAGTTCACTTTTCTACAGACGCAAGGAAGCCACTAAACCTCCGTATTTCTTGATTCTCAGAAACAAAACTTTGAACCATTAATATTTTTTTATTCAACATGCTAGTTCAGTTTTAGAACTACAAACACAATTAAAACTAAAGAGGTTTTATAAATGTGTCTGGATGAACAGATTGAACTGACATAGAAAATGGTACTTAGCCAGATAAATCCAATTTATCTTGCTCAGTGGCACCACTGAATATCCAGCTAGAGTCAGTGGGTACCACTTAGCTGGAATAAGTCACTTATTAAATATTTAATGGATATGTCAGGTGCATGGAATAGGGAGGAGTTGAATTAGCTGGATAAATATCTGGCTAATTCTGATATTCAGAGTTAACCGGATAATTTATCTAACTCTGGTTGGGCCACAGAGCTGTCCTAAAGTTAGCTGGATAAACTTATTTGCCCAACTTTAAGATAGCCAGTATGGAGGAATAGCCTACTGTTTTGGTAAGAGCAGTAGGCTAAATCTAGGGAAGCCAATTTTCAAAGTCCACTGCTACCCATTGTGACCTTGGGCAAATCGCATTACCTCAGTTTTCTCAGGAACAAACTAAGGGATTCATTTGATAAGTTGCAATAAGGATAGAATGCATGGAAAACAGGGCTATTGTAATATTTAGACCTAAAACTTACTGCAATTAAAATGAGCTGTTTTTCATGCTTAAAACTTTCGAATGCATAATCACGTAACACAGTTTACCAGCGCCAAAAGGTATAGCTAACATTTCCCCAGAGCATCAGGACATTAATGCATATCCTGATGTTCCAGGCCTGCTATTTAAAGAGTCATGAGTGGCCCAAATTGCCCCTGCTCTCACCATTAGAAATCCCACCCAGGGGTCCATGCCTACTGCCCAGATGTCTTTAGAGATGATTCAGCAAGAACAAAAGTCTAAAAAATGTAAGTCATATGGCGATGCCCCAACCTCCTCCCCTTTCCAAAAACATCACCCCCTGGTTGAAACATCCCCTGTCCCCCAGACCTCCTTTCCTTATAAGAAAACTGATATTATCTAGTGGGACCCCTCTACCCTAGCCCACCCTTCATACCTCCCTATACCTTTGAAGAAATCTCTTGAGTTTAGTGGAGCACAGAGCACTCCCTAGGCTCCAAACTGGACACCGCCAATGGCACAACCAGCCTTTGTCTCTATCATGTGGTGGGGCAAAGGCTGGTTGCTTCCAGCCTGAAGCCTAGGTGGTGCTCCAAGGCCCCGTAGACACTAGGTATTTCTTCTAAAGAAGGGAGTCCTGGGGGGGGGGGGGGGGCATGGGGGCCATGCCTTTGGAAGGGGTTGGAATTGGGGTATTGTTTGAACCAGGGGTGATGCTTCTGGAAATGGGGTAGGTTTGGGAAAGGGGGGAGAGGTATTGCAATGTGACATTTACATATTTTTTAGACTTTTCCCCTGCTAGGCTACCTCTAGAGGTGATAGGGGGTGGGCAAAGATTTAACAAGACTTTGAGGGGAGCTCTCACAGTGAGAAAAGGTCCTTTTGGGCCACTGATGGCCCTTTAAGATGATGGTGGCCCCATGCAAAGGAGCCCACTATCGCACATTTTTCACAGGCTTCCCACAATGCATTTTCTTACTTTTTCTGTGAGACAAAAAATATAACGGGGAGCTGCTGGGATATCTTTTTGCGGGAGGTGAAAAATACTGCAATAAAATATCGAGGCATAGTAAATTACCCCCTTAGATTATAAGCCCTCTGGGGACAGAGAAATACCCACAGTACCTGAATCTAATCTTCTCTGAAAGGCCAAAAAAGTAGGATATAAATAAATACATATTCTCCTCCCATTCAGAATCATTATTGGCCATTGTTTATGTTTGTAAGGCTGCCTAGCAAAGCATTTTCTCTGCCTTGCTCCTGTCACACCACCAAATCTCAGAGTCCACCTACCCTCTCTTTCTTTTCATTCTTTTGACTAATTTTGCTGCTTTTTCTCTCTCTCGCTCTTTTCATTGTTATCATTTTCCAGTCTGTCAAGCTCTTTTTCAGTCCTTGCTTCCTCCCTGCATAGAGAGCTGCTCATCCTTGATACGATCTGCCAACAGCTGGCTGCTTTAAAATAGTGATGAAGACAGAGCTGAGCATGCTCAGAACCACTGGTAAACTGAAATACTTTGGGAATAACCAGAAGAGATTGAGGTATTCCAGTGTAGGAGGAACTGGAAAACATCCAATCAACGTTTGCAAAATTCAGATTGAAAGTTTAGTAATCTCTCTCTTCTGGATTGTTTTTAGAATATCATTTTAAAAATTCCCTGCTCAGAAGCAGTGTAAGTGTTTTAAATATCATACCAAACTATATATATATATATATATATATATATATATATACATACAAATATAGTAGAAATAGATACGAGACAAACTCAAAGGATTGATATAGTGCTGTTTAGTATATAACAGAAAGCCCTTAGGGGAAACCAGCATTCCAAAAAACATTTACAAAAACATAACAAAATATTTATTAAGAAAATATTCAAAAATACTACAAAGTTGAGAAAACCTATAATAAAATTCTAATGGTGTTGTACAAAAATGTAATTAAATACATGCAATTAAAACACTTTTTGCAAATGATGAAACAAAACTATGATATACCATATGCATACACACCACACACATGCTCTAAATTAGATTAAAACAGGCAAATGTCCATTAATAAATCAACGAACATAGAATGAAATTAATCACACTTAATCATAATATTATGAAATTTCTCCCAAAACCCAATGTTGAAATACACACAAACAAGCTTATTTGTCATTCAGTTTCCTTCCCCATCTCTTCTAAAACTAAACTTCCTTATTTAAGACCTAGATTTATCATTTTGCTATATTTATAGGAAGCGTAGTGCTTGTGTGAAAAAAGGGGGTGTGGCTAGGCAAATTTCCTATCTATAGGTAATTACCATAAATTGCTATCTGCACTATTGGCATACTGGCTGAAAATATTTTTACTGTGTGAGAGAGAGAGACTGACTCAACATGGAAGAATGGGTCAGTTTACTATTTATGTCAGTGTAACAGTGTTCCTCCAGTGTAACAGGGGGAACTTTAAACTCAGAGTGAGGGATGGGGAAGGCAGTAGAGAGTGTACAGTCAACAAATCTACTTTCCTTTGAACTTTCAGCACTCCTAATGACACCAAATCTGCACAGGTATACTGTGCTGTTCACACCTGTTATGGTGCATTTTAAACTGCCCTTCCCCCAAGCCTTCCCCATCCCTCACCCTGAGTTTAAAATTCCCCCTGTTACACTGATATAAATAGTAAACTGGCCCATTCTTCCACATTTGGGCCATTAACACAGGCATTAAGACCTTATAGCAAGATAGTAAATGACCCTGTAAGTTTGTTTATCACACATTTTTTTTATTGAGGCAGCAGTAAATATGTCTGTAAAACGTATTCATTTATCCCTGGGTTGCACTTACTCATATACCTCCCATTTGCATAAATGTATCAAGGACTTGCTCCTTTTCCTGTTTAGGCTGGGCATGTGTTTTACAGATTTCAGCTAAGCAGAGCTTTTATTTCTATAACTCCTTTGGTCGGGCACCTTTTTAGAGATAGCATCATCATATGCACATAGGTTACTTGTGTTCCTTCCTGGTTTTGCAACTGGAATTGCATGCTAAGAATTCCTCATGAAATGCATCTTTTATTCTTTTATATGTCACTTCATACGCTTGTTTAGGTTTTTTTTTTTTCTATAAAACTGAATTTCAATGTCCTTATAAATTGCACGTCCCATGTTCAACGCAGTAGTACGGGCACATAAATATAATAATAACAACATAAAAACAGCATATTCAGTCAAGAGCAATGAATTGCAGACATTCCTTTCCTCCTTGCCTCTTCATCAGTATTGTTATCAAGTCAAAGCTGTGATTACTTATCACGCTAAAGCTGTGCTACATGAAATCCCCCTACTTCTCTATGAGAGAAAGACGAGAATACAGTGACATGTCATGAATCAGAATTCTGTGGGAAATGCTAGTCATTAATACCAAGTGCAACTGGAATGTCTTTATTATATGATTTCCAAAATTTGTAATTGCTTCTTTTCGCCATTTTAGGTATTACTCGCACTTTTGCAACGCGTGCCCAAATTGACATGCCAGTACATTTTGTTCACTCTGAAAGAACCTTTGGTTGGGGCAAGGATCTCAGAACTCAACAAAGGCGTTTACGACCTGAACAAGAAGATAAAGATAAATACAGTGAAACTGTTACAAAGAACACGGGAATGAGGGCCAGGAGCACTGTAGTAAGAAACCGCCTGCAATCCTGTGTCTGCGTTCGTAAGCAAGCAGACCTAGAGAATTTAGTTCACTTCATACAGCAAAAATGGTGATCCCTGAAAACAAAGTGCTGATCAAAACCGTTTTGTCTCTAAACAGAGGAATGAAAATTCATGCGTGCTATATGTCAGAAAAGGCACAATAAATTAGTATGTGAGGCAAGTGCTTATTCTACACTAAATGGCTTTACCGTGTGATAAACAGATTATTACCCTTTAGTACACTGAGCCCATATTGCCTTAATTATTATTCTGCCTTGCTTTAGTAAGACCTGCAGTTTATATGGAGGAAGTGTACTGACACTGTCCTTTTGCGTTCCCTGGAGATTAATCTTTAAAAAATGTCTTCAGTGCTTATCTAGTGGCCAGACTCCTATTACGTTAAGTTACCATAGAAAGCAGGGACATTGGGGGAGATTCATCCCTCTGGCTCCGAGTAAAATTGGTAGTGGTTGTCTCTCGCCTTCCAGTCTTAAAAACCCTTGACAATTTGACATTCTCACTGCTAAGTGGCCCTGACTGAGGCTCATCAATGACAGGACATTGTTATCATGCCTGGCAGAAATCATACCCACAGCCTGATATAAAGTGATGACTTCCATTTACTTCTAGAAGGGTGAATGCAATTGTGTTTCAGTTGTTTCCAGTGTATGACTCCAGAAAAGTGAGGAAGTTACTTATACAACTTATGTTCTTCCCCCACTAACTCAGTCATCTCGGAAATAGATTGCAAATTGTTTAAATCTTAAATACCGTGGAATAACGTCTCATTATATTTCGCTATGGCTTGGAAACCTTAATGTAGTCAGATGATTGCTTTCAGATGTTGGTCTTTCCTTATCTGTCTTAAGATGGTGGGCAAAAGATGAAAGCAAATTGTTAGTGCCACTGTGCTTTGCCAATTATCTTTTTTTTTTTTTTTTTAACCCCCTTCGTTCTTTCCTCAAGAATCTGACTGCATTAACGAGGCTCTTTGCACAACGCACGCTCTGCTGACCTTTCACGTTTGGGACAGGCATATTACAAGCCCTGCCGTAGCTGGAGCTGAGGGAAACCTATTCGGATCTGAAAAACTATAAACGGTCCAAGCTGAAATGAATCCTGACAAGTTGTAGCTGGATTCCTGTACACAGCTCCTCGTCCCTCCCTTCTAAATGGACTGTTTAATAATATCTGACAGCTCTAGACCCTTCAAAAGGAAGGAAACGGGACACAGCAGCCCTGTGTTGGGTGAAAGCAGGTGGTGTGTTGATGACAGTGCCCGAGTGTGCGACATTCTGGCCCCACATTCGAAAAGTGACCTTGGTAGAGTTGTATGAAAATATTAATGGAAGGCTTTGAAATGGGCCACACCTCCAGGCTTATAATCTTATTTCATGATAAACAATCAATTAATAAATACATAGAATTAGATTAAATATTTACCTTTCAGTGCCTTGTCATCATGCAGGCCTGTTGAATAAAAAAATGACTCATGTTGTATTTTAGAGGAAAATCTCAAACGCAAGCCACGGGCCCAGTGAAATTTGATGTCTCATTAAAGTGCTCCCTCTAGTTAAGGGCCAAAAACACTGTAACTTCATTAAGGGAGCATTTGCCTCCTTCGCTAGCCCCCGTCCGCCCTCGGAGTGGAATTTTTTTACAGAGATCACTTATGTGTTGTAGACTAAACAGGATTATTATTCCATCCCTATAAGAAATGGCTAAGAAACAGAGGTTTCAATGTGTTCTCCCCTGTGGTACATCCTCATTATTCTTGGTGGGCATAAAAGCCTTATAAAAAGGAGGTGTTTGCCTCTTGGGACGTGGCCCTTCCATACCATATCGCTACGGCAGCAGTAAGAATATAAATATTGGTTCCACTTGAAACCTGAGGAAACTTGCAGAAAACTGAAAGCCAATGTTTTCTACTTTATTTCCAAAACCAGCAGAGAAGGTCCACTTCAGGCATCCATAAGAAACCATCAGAAAATCTCTTGCTTATGTGATCCATGCATTGTCTTACCTTATCCTTTTCTCTCTCTCTCCTAAATGTGAGGGCGCTTCATAGGAAACACCTGCAGCTGGGATTTAGGTCCTGTTCCACGCAGCTGACATCTTTTATCCCTGCACTGGCTCAGGGTCAGCCTCTATGGACAGGTGTTTTCCCTCCAAGCGATTTTCTCATCTGAATCCGAGTGGCCCCACAAAAGGACTGAACCTTCCCTCCAGGAGGTCAGAGGTCAACCACAGCAGCAGCAGGTCCCGCAGGGCCTGGAGCTCACCAGGTGTTTAATATTATCAGAGCTTGTTTGCTAAAAAAAAAATCTCTGATAGAGAGTGTTCTCAGCGATTCAAAATACATTTTAACGAGAGTGGTTTCTAACAGCCCCCACATTCAAGGATATCTGTTCAATAGACACAGAGGTTAAAGTTAATTCAATCAGGCATGTGTACTTTCTCCAAAAGGGAACATGTGCACTCAGAGGCTAGGCCCCATTTGTTGCAATTTTGGGTCTCATTTTCATTTGTAAGAAGGATAACTACTTACACATGGAAGCAATAAATAAGCAAAGTCATTAACATTTCTCCAATTTAGAAAAAAAATCTTAATGAAGTAATATCTTTGCCAGCGAAGGCAGAAAATGTAAATTAGACATTTTAAGGAAACCTATTAAAGCAATTGCAACGTTGCTGTTTCTCTATATTTTTTTTTTAATCAAATGAATTTATGAATTGCTAGTTGTTATGTAAACATACTTTGTTAATTTCCTATGTAGTCAGCTAAGTAGTGAAAGGACAAGCGGCTTTGAACAATGAATTCTGGCTAATGTGTCCATGCATAATAATAAGTCTTGTAATTCATATATTAAAGTGCAAACAACCAATAAAATGTAATATAGATTGCAAAATGTGTAATACCAGTGTTGCGCATAACACAAATAGTATACTCTAGAATGTGTTAACAATTGAGGCATGTCTGTGTTCATGGACCTACATTACTGGAGCAGAATCTTTATGAAACTAGTACCCTAAGACATCTATTAATTTCTGATTTCCAACCCACACTCACACACATTGTCCACAATAACTGGACAATGAAAGACTAAGGTCATTACTGGATCACAGTTCAAACTTAGGGAAATGGCAAAGAAAGGCAATAACCAAGGCACGTTTTTTTTGGGTTTTTTTTTTAATAGTCCCATATCACTGAGCAGCTCCACACAGTTGCTGGACTGGCCTGCAAGTGCCAGAGGGGGAGACCTGCATGCTGTGCTTGCCTTAGGAGACGTACAGAATCCTACAGACCATGTGCCATGGTAAAATAAGAAACAAAGGAAGCACGCAAAGTATTCACAGCATACCGTAGGTACTGCGGGTACATTTTCGGAGTGCTGCACTGGAAAATTAGTGTTAACAGAAACAGTGCTGCAGTGGTCGCCAAAGTCGCTGGCTTCCCCGTTCCACTACAGGATTAGAAATCGAATTTGGCCTGGCCTTGAACGCTCAAGTGGCAAGTGCTGTGCATTCATTGTCATAAGCCAGATCAGGGCATGATTTGCACTCCCAGCTTGAACTCTTCGGCTCAGCCAGACCTGGGGATGCTGTGGAGGCAGGGGAGGGAGTTCAAACCCACACACGATGGCAACCCCTAGTGGCCGGACTCACGGGGCACGCACGGCCGGGTTCTGCAGGGAGCCAATGAGTCTGGTCCTTGACTGAAAAATTAGCTCTGATAGGCTAGGCGGAAAAAGGGGGGGGGGGGGGGGGCGGGAACAAACCCCTAGCAGTTGCCAAGGAAAGCTCATGGCACCATAGCCCCAAGAAAGGCTGATTCCAATTGAGCTGAAAGCCGAGAGGAGACAGAGAAAAACTGCAGGCCAAGGAAAGGAAGCAATCCAACGTGATCTGACAGTTTCTGTTCAATTTATATTTAACTGACAACATCAATGCTAAAACTCATGGGAATAAATAAGTAATAATTATAGTATAATGTCTTCTATCTAAATAAGTCATAAAAATATAATTTACAAGTTCTGTATTTTCACAAATGCATCATGCGGTAGCAGGTAGGGAGTCTTCAAGTTTTGCACAGTGTGGGCCTGATTTTCAAAGACGTTTACGTGTCTAATACCTTGGTTCATGCCTGGGTGCTTTGAAAAATCAACCCCGGTGTGTGTGAGGGGGAGGGGGTGCATCTTCCCCAACCTCCGCGGAGCACATGGGTTCTATGAATGGGGGGGGGGGGGGGCGGGCAGGAATACACCTGCAGGACCCCTGCAAGATTCACCCGGCCCACAAAATGTAAAGGCCGCAAAAGTCATGTTCCAAAACAGAAGGAAAGTTTACCGATGCAATATAGTTAAAAGCGCCAGCAGATACGAGAAAAACACAGTCAGATCCACAAGGCAAGAAAAGAAAAATCTGGAAACAGATCGCGGTCCTTTCTTGTGCAGACACGAATCTTATCCTATTTAAGTCTAAGAATCTCACAGGAGATTCTGAAATGTCCAAAACCCTTCTGCTGCTTAGCCCCAGGGAAAAAGGTGCAGAGTCCTTTTTAAAATTCCTCAACGTACTAACAAAACTGGATGGCTGTCCTAAGACAAATCTTCCCACTGGCTTCTGCTGTCTGGAAGATCAGGAGGTAAAGCTTGCAACTTGCAGAGGAAATTCTCTCTCTTCTATGGACCGAAACCAGGAACCCCAGATTAGGCCACAGCTCTTTTCTAGCCTCTCAGCAAGATAACTCCCAGCAAAACCTCCTTCAGCTTCTCCCAGTAACTCCCTGAGATCTCCTCCCAGTGCCTCGTGGAAACCCTTTGCCCATCCACGTTGGGGAAGACCCCTCTAGTCATTCACTGCTCACACAAACCTAGCACTGCTGCAAAACTCCTTGTAATGTGGGTTATACACTTTCCACATGGTAGAGGATGCGCAAAACCTGATTTTTGCATGTGCTTCTACTTGCATAACAAGTAGGCGCTCTGGATTTGGAATTGGATCAGTGAAAGAATTGATGTGCATGCATTTGATTTTTTTTTCAAAAGTATGCAGAAAATTACACCTGCTCCGAGCAGGGTATAACTTTCTCTGCACAACAGCTAAACCCATAAATTTTCAAAGTGGACTTATTTGCATAAATCCGCTCTGAAAATCTGAGATAAAATCTGCAGGTGCAAACCACCCGTATTCTTTATGACCACTTACAACTGCAGAAAGGGAAGGGGAAAGGAAGTGAGGAAAGGAACAACAATAGCCCTACTGTTACCCAGTTACTCATGATTGTTATTTAGAACTTGGAAAAGATTGTTTGCAGCTCTTACAGTTCATTTTTTATCATAGTGACATTAAGAAGTAGATGTACATAAGCGCGATAAGATATTTATTGCAGTTGCAGAGGCAAAGGGAAGAAAAAGAGGAAGTTGAGAGAAAGAAGAAGGGGGAAAAGGGAAAGAACAGAGAGAAAGAAGGGGAAGGAGTCCAGGAAGAGCGAGGCAGACTGAAGGAAAGGCCTCAGCAAGACCCAACTGCTGAGGAGGCCATGCAGGCAGCGCAAAATAGAGATGTGCATTTATTTTCAAATGACACACAAGACAACAACAAAATGAAAAGAGAAACCAGAATGATGTAAGTGCAGCTTACAAACAGGTTTAGACAAGTTCCTAGAAGAAACGTCCATAAACCACCATTAGCCATGTAGACAAAGAAAAAACGCTACGTATTTCCTGGTTATGAGCAAGAAGGTTTGGACCTATTCTTTGGGATCATTCCGGATAGTTGTGACTTGGATTGGCCAATGTCATAGATGGGATACTGGGTTTGGTCTGACCCCGTATGGCATTTCTTAGGTTCCTGTTCTTATGAAATTCATTGGATATTTCATTTCATTTTATAGTGCAGCCTCAGGCCTCCTGCTTGATCTTCTGCCACTGCCAGCCCTACCACCCTCAGTACCGCCAGAACAAACCATTTACCCCACCCCTTGGTCTTCCTTTATTCCCTCCCCTTCCCCCCAGACCCAGTATACTCCATCTGTGGGGTTCCAGTAGACCAAATGGGAAGGAAGCAATCCCCAGTAACTCCTGCCCTACCTAGTCTGAGTTTGAAAGTGCTGCTGGCCAGTACTGAGAGTGAAGGTGGGAACCATCCTTTTCTTTTCTAATTTGCGATGGCATTTATTTTGGTTCAAATAAACAAAATAAACATCAAACAAAATGAAACATTACATTAAAAAAAAAACAAAAAAAAATAAAATGAAAAATATTTACATGCACACCTCTATTGATTTATTTGGACATTTTAAGAACATAAGAAATTGCCATGCTGAGTCAGACCAAGGGTCCATCAAGTCCAACATCCTGTTTCCAACAGAGGCCAAACCAGGCTACAAGAACCTGGCAATTATCCAAACACTAAGAAGATCCCATGCTACTGATGTAATTAATAGCAGTGACTATTCCCTAAGTAAACTTGATTAATAGCTGTTAATGGACCGCCTCCAAGAACTTATCCAATCCTTTTTTGAACCCAGCTATACTAACTGTGCTAACCACATCCTCTGGCAACAAATTCCAGAGCTTTATTGTGCATTGAGTGAAAAAGAATTTTCTCCAATTAGTCTTAAATGTGCTACTTGCTAACTTCATTGAATGCCCCTTAGTCCTTCTATTATTCGAAAGTGTAAATAACCGAGTCACATCTACTCTTTAAAGACCTCTCATGATCTTAAAGACCTCTATCATATCCCCCCTCAGCCATCTCTTCTCCAAGCTGAACAGCCCTAACCTCTTCAGCCTTTCCTCATAGGGGAGTTGTTCCATCCCCTTTATCATTTTGGTTGCCCTTCTCTGTACCTTCTCCATCACAACTATATCTTTTTTGAGATGCAGAGACCAGAATTGTACACAGTATTCAAGGTGTGGTCTAACCATGGAGCGATATAGAGGCATTATGACATTTTCCGTTTTATTAACTATTCCCTTCCTAATAATTCCTAACATTCTGTTTGCTTTTTTGACTGCTGCAGCACACTGAGCCAACAATTTTAAAGTATTATCCACTATGATGCCTAGATCTTTTTCCTGGGTGGTAGCTCCTAATATGGAACCTAACATCGTGTAACTACAGCAAGGGTTATTTTTCCCTATATGCAACACCTTGCACTTGTCCACATTAAATTTCATCTGCCATTTGGATGCCCAATCTTCCAGTCTTGCAAGGTCCTCCTGTATGCAAGGTCCTCCTGTAATGTATCACAGTCTGCTTGTGATTTAACTACTCTGAATAATTTTGTATCATCCACAAATTTGATAACCTCAGTCATCGTATTCCTTTCCAGATCATTTATATATATATTGAAAAGCACCGGTCAAGTACAGATCCCTGACTCACTCTACTGTTTACCCTTTTCCACTGAGAAAATTGACCATTTAATCCTACTCTCTGTTTCCTGTCTTTTAACCAGTTTGTAATCCACGAAAGGACATTGCCTCCTATCCCATGACTTTTTAGTTTTCGTAGAAGCCTCTCATGAGGGACTTTGTCAAACGCCTTCTGAAAATCCAAATACACTACATCTACCAGTTCACTTTTATCCACATGTTTATTAACCCCTTCAAAAAAAAGGGAGCAGATTTGTTAGGCAAGACTTCCCTTGGGTAAATCTGTGTTGACTGTGTTCCATTAAATCATGTCTTTCTATATGCTCTACGATTTTGATTTTCAGAATAGTTTCCACTATTTTCCCCGGCACTGAAGTTAGGCTCACTGGTCTATAGTTACCCGGATCGCCCTGAGAGCCTTTTTTAAATATTGGGGTTACATTGGCCACCCTCCAGTCTTCAGGTACAATGGATGATTTTAATGATAGGTTACAAATTTTAACTAATAGATCAGAAATTACATTTTTGAGTTCCTTCAGAACCTCGGGGTGCATACCATCCGGTCCAGGTAATTTGCTAGTTTGTCAATCTGGCCTACTACATCTTCCAGGTTCACAGTGATTTCGCTCACTTCGTCTGACTCATCACCCCTGAAAACCATCTCCAGAACTGGTATCTCCCCAACATCCTCATTAGTAAACACGGAAGCAAAGAATTCATTTAGTCTTTCTGCAATGGCCTTATCTTCCCTAAGAGCCTCTTTAACCAATTTTATTCAGAATAAAGAATACATTTGAATTTCATTTTGGTAAGGCTTTGGTAACATTTTTTTTCCATAAGGAAGCATGATCTCCTGGCCATATGGCGCCCTTGGAAGTCATTATGGATTCTCCAAACATCCCGCTAACGCTTCATCTCAAAAGGACTGCAGAGAGCATGTAAAGCGTTCAGCAAACACATGAGACTGAATTAAGAAATCACACTCTCATTTATTGCCAAAATTGAAACGAGAGCTTTATGGACACATTTTTAATTTGTTTCAACTGTGGAAGAGGGGGGGAGGTCTGTAACTTTCTATTCATAAGTTGCAAAAAAGCAATTTTTCTATTTTTTCTATTGCTGATAAAATCTTTTACTATAAGGATTTTTGTTATTTGTCTCTTATCTCGTATAAGAGTTTAAATGTGTTATATAAAAGTGTATATACTGGTTTTGCTTGCTGTACTTGTAAAAGTAATATTTTTTCCAGCCTTCTCCACCTCCTGGAGCGCCTTCAGTTGTGTGTCAGTGTTATCCATCCCATTCTAAATCACACAATTTTCATGTAGCCCCTGCCTCTGGTTTGGAAATGTGATAACAGGTGAGGGGGGGGGGGGCGGAGGTTACAAATGGATATGACAAAAACTAAAGAAGCTAGAAAAACCAAAAGCAATACTGATCTTCTGGCTTAATAAGCACTACCTGTTTCCTTACCCCTCTCCTCCTGATTATGCTGCTTCTTAATGATGTCATGCCTATTAAGGATGACATCTTCAGCCTCTTGAATATTAGTTATTCAAGGAAGTCATGGTTTGGTGTTAGGAATTAAAAGCATGATTGATGAAGAGTCTAATTTGAAACAAGTTTATAGGTTTGAAGAGGAACGACTTACAATTTCAGAGGCTCCCAACTGCTCCTTGAAACCTCAAGAAGACACATGGGCTTCCAAGATAGCTGTATTTTATTGCATAACATGGGTATGAAAATACTGGCAAATGAACATTAGGAAGGCAATTTTGCATAGCGTGCATTGTTTGCAAAGCACATGGGTATTAATTTTAGCCTGAGTACATTGTAACCGGTTTTTATAGAGAAACTGCCCATATGGGTTTTCTTTGAAAATTAGCAGGTGCAGATGACAGACACTAAAAGTTCCTGCATACCATACACCTGCTATTTGTGCACGTGACCGAGAGAGAGAGAGGGCAAAATAGCATGCAAGAACCTAAGAAGTGCCATGTTGGATCATGGTAAGCCTGGCATTCTGTTTCTGACAGTCGCTAGTCTGGGTCACAAGTAATCGGCAGATTCCCAATAGCTGGTTTATTTCTTGTATCTCACTCCCAAGGATAAGCACTGGCTTTCCCAAGTCTTCCTTGTTATTGTTTATGGACTTTTCATTCAAGAACTTGTCGAACCCTCTTTTGAAACCCAGTATATTAATTGCCTTGACCACATACCCTGACAGAAGATTCCGTAGCTTGATTGTACGCTGGGTGAAAAAATACTAAGCATGCAATTGAAAATCACATATTTACATGTTGTGTTACGTCCCCAATACAAACATACCATTTTTTTTAACACAACTAACATTGCATGCACTAAGGAAGGCCATATAGACTTTTAGCTAAATAGAAGAGGGTAATTTTCAGACAATCCTGTTTACCTGGACAAATACCTATTTCTTTTCATAAGTGGCTACAGCAACTAAGGTATTATAAAACATGTATAAGGCACAATCAGCTGATGTACAATCATTGCGGTCTAATTTAGGCAACTAGTGCCATAGAAAACAAGGCGGCAATGATAATTCTCAAAGGTAGTGTCTGCAAGAGAGAACTCATGGCACGTATTCTAGAGTATTAGGGTCCCCAATGGAAAATCCATGGAAAATAACTCCAGAGAAGGAGCATATTGAGATAGGGAGTTAAGTAACTCCAGGGAATGCATCAGTAATTGTTCTCTCAGAGGTTCAGTGTTTTGCCCCATTAGGGCATCTTAGAGTTACAAAGCAATACTATCCACTTTAATTTTGAGCCCCTGCATCTTGCATTTGATATCAATGTCTACTAAAGAATGACATATGCATAGCATGTGCAGATTTGATTGAGGGCATAGAAGAGAAATATAAAGGGGACACCATGCTTTGTCTCATTATATTCCCTAAATAATGCATCATGTATACAATGTTGTTCTTATTGTTTTCAGGCATACTCACATTTGGGTAAAGTGAATGTCTCTATGACATTTTAGTTCAGCTTCCAGATGCTTTTCCTCAGATGATCTACTTATTTTTTTGACTCTTCCTTTCCCACTCTTCATGGTACTCCTCTTCTGTGCTTGTCCCATGATAATATCATGTTCCTGGAATGGCCAAAAGTCATCTTGCGGGGTTATGGAGGTACTGGTGGAGCTGGAGGATTTGCCTGAATAGATGTGAGGAATTGGTGGTAAGCCCAGAGGGATTCTTCCATAATATCACTTCTGGGAGCCTCATTCTCTATTTTTAGCTAGACCTAAATCAGAAATGGTTTGGGAGACATGATGGAGGTACGACGCGGGCTGTGTTTGGCTGCTCCAAGATTTCCTCTCACTTACCTCCATTATGTCGTCAAAGCTTGAAAGGAAAGTTTGGGTGTTACCCCCGATACCCTCCTTCCTGGGCAGCAGCAGATTCCACTCTTTTATGACCTAAATAGAACCAAAAAAATTATTTAAAGGGACAAGAGTAACAGAAAAATTATGAAAAAAAAATTTGTAAAACCTTGCTGGGCAGACTGGATGGACCATTTGGTCTTCTTTTGCCGTCATTTCTATCTATGTTTCTATGGGCCAGTACTAGATGGGACTGAAGGCTCCATTGCAAGTTTCAGTGAGGGAGCACCTAACTTGCCAGGAGAGGCAATGCTCAGTCCTGAAGATCTAAGATTGCCTCCTGTGGAGAGACCTTCCGCTCTACTTCCATCGGAAGCGCAACCCAATGACATCTTGGTGGCACCTCCCTTGGTGGGGGGGGGGGGGCTGTAGGTGGAGCGGGGCTGAAGCAAATGTCTTCATCTTTTTTACTTGGCAAACCCAGTAGAGAGAGCTTTGCAGCCCGATTGTCTTCCTCTCCAGTTACAGCTCAGGGACAGCTTCTGCCTTCATTTGAGCCGCGGTGTTAGGCAGTGCTGGGCTGACTACACATGCTTCCACCAGTGAGTTATTTCCTTTGGTCAACAAGCTGGCAGTTGTTACATTGGATGCTATCTAGGATCTACTAATGGACCTAGGACTATCTCTAATTGACCTTCTAGCCATTAAGTTTGAATATTCGGATACTAATTCCCAGTTTGTTTCTGTTTAAGAAAAGCTGGTTATTACTTAACATACCATTAAAGATTTGCATATAAGTAGAACAAGTGTCCTTGCTCACTCTTTCTACAGATAGAGCTCCAGTTGTGTCTTGGTGTCCAAGACGCCTTTAAACGCTTCAAATCTCAGGATGCCCTTTCTCGCATGTCACTAAGCTGGACGATGCATGGCCTCCCTCCTCCAATTTTGATATGATGAGCTTATATCTTAGCTACGTTGTCCCAAAGTAGTCACTTGCCATCCCTGTGCCTCTTCTTCCAGTAGTCCACATTATGCTGGGGCATCCCCAAACTGCTGACAGTCATGGCATTTACCTTCTACAGCTTTACCCAGAAGTGCTGAGAAGAGAGCTATACTCCTCTGTGCTAAACTGGATGTTGTGAATCCAGGGTCTGGGTTGGGATGTGCTTGCATGCTTCCTGCCTGTTATGCCACTTCCGTATCCAGTAATCCATGTAACTGAGGGGGCTCCCTCTCTCCTTCCCATGTTCTTACGCTCCCAAATATGCTATCCTTCCCCCTCTCTTCTCTTCTCCTGCTTCCCTCTACTTCTTCCTCCTGCACTTGCAAAAGGAAACAGAATAATTAGGCACATTCATGAGATATATGTTTATATGAAACATGCTTATTCTATCTCAAAGAAGAACCTACCAAAAAAAAAATCAGCTGTTTGACCTTTTTAGTTTAGTTTATTTATTGAATTACAAAAGAAAGATATTCCATGTGAACATTATAAATTACTGCAGTTTCTTGCCTCACATAGGGGAGATTGTTCTCTCTGTGATTGAATATAACCACTAAATCTTTCTTTTACCTCTTATCTAATAACACTCACGTTGTAAAGAATATATGAGGAATAGAAATGTCCATTTTTTTAAAGAAATGGGACAAAATGGGACAAAAAAGACGATTTCTAAATGAACCAAATCATTTTCTGAAGACTGTACACACAATTCATAGCTGTGCACAAAAATAAACACTTTGGAGATGCACATCAGAAATTGTCACACAAATTGCTAATTGTGGGGTAGATTTTCAGACGAGCGCGAACAGCCTACTTTTGTTTGCGCTCCAGGCGCAAACAAAAGTACGCTGGATTTTAGTAGATACGCGCGGAGCCGCGCGTATCCACTAAAATCCTGGATCGGCGCGCGCAAGGCTATCGATTTTGTATAGCCTGCGTGCATCCACTAAAATCCTGGATCGGCGCGCGCAAGGCTATCGATTTTGTATAGCCTGCGCGCGCCGAGCCGCGCTGCCTCCCCCCATTCCCTCCAAGGCCGCTCCGAAATCGGAGCGGCCTCGGAGGGAACTTTCCTTTGCCCTCCCCTCACCTTACCCTCCCTTCCCCTACCTAACCCACCCACCCGGCCCTGTCTACACCCCCCCCCTTACCTTTGTCGGGGGATTTACGCCTCCCGGAGGGAGACGTAAATCCCCGCGCGCCAGCGGGCCTGCTGCGCGCCGGGCCGCGACCTGGGGGCGGGTACGGAGGGCGCGGCCACGCCCCCGGGCCGTAGCCACGCCCCCGTACCCGCCCCCAAAACGCTGCCGACACGCCCCCGGAACGCCCCCCTCCGAGAACCCCGGGACTTACGCGAGTCCCGGGGCTCTGCGCGCGCCGGGAGGCCTATGTAAAATAGGCTTCCCGGCGCGCAGGGCCCTGCTCGCGTAAATCCGCCCGGTTTTGGGTGGATTTACGCGAGCAGGGCTCTGAAAATCCGCCCCTGTGCGCACAACTTTTGATGTGCGTATAACTATTAGGGATGTGCAGACAAAAAGTTTTCGTTGATAAGTTGATAAGTTGAAGTTGAGGGTCGATTTCGTTCAATATGGACATATGGAGAATTCCATAAGTTGAGGGTCTGTCCATACATTCACCGGTTCCCTAAATAAAAATTTAAACCCCTCACCCTCCTTAATCCCCCCCCCCCCCCCCCAAGACTTACCAAAACTCCCTGGTGGTCCAGCGGGGAGTTAGGAAGCCATCCCTGCACTCGTCTGCGATTTCCTCATGGCGCCGATTGCCTGTGCCACTGGGGCTGCCGTGCCATTGGTCAGCTCCTGTCACATGGTCACCGGCGCCATCTTGTACTCCCTACCACGTGACAGGTAGGTCATGTGGCAGGAGGTCGCTCCGGGACCCCCGGAGTGACCTCCTGCCACATTGAAGTCGGCGTCACGTCGAGTGACGTCGGCGTCACTCCGACGTGACGCCGACGTCACATGCTCCTCCGCGCCTCCGCTCCCGGACCCCCGCTGGACCCAACCGGAACTTTTGGCCAGCTTGGGTCCAGCGGGGGTCCGGGAGCGGAGGCGCGGAGGAGCACGTGACGTCAGCATCACGTCGGAGTGACGCCGACTTCATGTGCTCCTCACAAAGGAATACAGGGGTGGCTTCCTGACTCCCCGCTGGACCACCAGGGAGTTTTGGTAAGTCTTGGGGGGGTCAGGAGGGTGGGGGGTTTAAGTGTTTATTTAGGTTCAACGCATTCAGCATAGCTGTATTGAATACGTTGGAACTCGCGATGCGTTTCGCCTCAAACCTTTTTTTTCTCTTTTAAAAATATAAGTTGTGTTTTACATATGCGTTCAAAACGAATGCACACCCCTAATAACTATGCAATTTTGCTCACAGGCTTCCAAAAATGAAATGAAACAAGAAAAAGGGTAAATAGTGGAGAGCCTCAGGGATCTGTACTTGGACCGGTGCTTTTCAATATATTTATAAATGATCTGGAAAGGAATACGACGAGTGAGGTCATCAAATTTGCGGATGATACAAAATTATTCAGAGTAGTTAAATCACAAGCAGACTGTGATACATTACAGGAGGACCTTGCAAGACTGGAAGATTGGGCATCCAAATGGCAGATGAAATTTAATGTGGACAAGGGCAAGGTGTTGCATATAGGGGAAAATGCTGTAGTTACATGATGTTAGCTCCCAGGAAAGAGATCTAGGCATCAGTGGATAATACTTTGAAATTGTCAGCTCAGTGTGCTGCAACAGTCGAAAAAGCAAACAGAATGTTAGGAATTATTAGGAAGGGAATGGGGAATGGAGAAGGGAAGGGCTGTTCAGCTTGGAGAAGAGACGGCTGAGGGGGGATATGATAGAGGTCTAAGATCATGAGAGGTCTTGATTGAGGAGATGTGAATTGGTTATTTACACTTTGGGTAATAGGACCAGGGGGCATTCCATGAAGTTAGCTAGTAGCACATTTAAGACTAATCGGAGCAAATTCTTTTTCACTCAATGCACAATTTAGTACTGGAATTTGTTGCCAGAGGATGTGGTTAGTGTAGCTGGGTTTAAAAAAGGTTTGGATAAGTTCTTGGAGGAGAAGTCCATTATCTGCTATTAATCAAGTTTACTTAGGGAATAGCCACTGCTATTAATTGCATCAGTAGCATGGGATCTTCTTAGTGTTTGGGTAATTGCCACGTTCTTGGCCTGGTTTGGCTTCTGTTGGAAACAGGATGCTGGACTTGATGGACCCTTGGTCTGACCCAGCATGGCAATTTTTAAATGAGTATATGGGTACCCATATACTCACACATGGGCGCATGAGTGCACATACGCTGTAATTTTAAATCATGCGTGCAATTACACATGCATGATTTAAAAAACACATTCTGCGTGTATGTGTGCTCCTAATTTTAAGTGGTTACTTGAGCAAACGTATTTAACATATCTTTTTTAGGACTTTATCAGCTTTAATTCACTCAGGATAGTGGATCTGGGTTTTAAAACATGCTCACATAAAGGCCATTTCCAGTTTACTAATTAGTCCACCAGTCTCGAGATCATTCAGACCCCTCTGATTCTCCCCTCTGGGAACCTGCAGTCCCCCCAGTGAATTTAGGCCTAAATAGAGATTTATGCAGATTTACACCTTATTAAGAACAGAAGTAATATGCACGGCTAACAGCCTGCCGTGTGCTGCACCTGCTGGATTTAAAATAAGGATTTATGCATGTAACTCTTGATCCTGCCAAGGAACATCTCTGACAAGCTCCACCTCTGCCTCTTTTTTTATAGCTCGTGCACGTGCATATATGCACATCATTTGTGGCTTTTAAAATAGGCGTTGCTTATCCGAGGCCCATATATACTCGCATAAATTGGCCTTTTAATGCAACCAACACTTCTAAAATTCACTCCTAAATGAAAGCAAATGAAAATCCCCATCAGACCAAACCAAAACTAAAATCTTTGACCTGCACATCCCAAATGAGGAAACAGAATAGGAATGCAGATGAAAATCAAAAACCCCATCTAATCGGTCTTTTTCCCCATACCAACTGCAATACCAGGGACACTACTCTTGTTCTTCAATTTTACATTTGTTTCCCTCCACTACTTCCAGATCTTTATTTCAATCCAAATACAATTTGGATACTCATCACATCTACAGGGAAACTGTTCTAGGCAGCCACCACAAAGAAATGTTTCCTTATGTTTCCCTGCATCAACCTTCATTCGTTCACATACCATGGTTTCTTCTTCTAGAACTTCCATTTCACCAAAATATGCTTGCCGTTTATATATTATTTATGCACTTGAGGTATGTGAATATTTTTTTTTATCATATCTCTTTCTCTCCATGCCTGCAGGGCATAAATCAATAAATAACTTAATTTAAAATATTGATTATGTATCAATAATATGAGTATTTTAAAAGTTTCAGCATGTAGAAATATGCATTTTGAAGCATGATATCATTACCCAAGATACCATCTATTGGAGACAATTGCATTTTGATCTTAAAGTGATGGAGGTAAAATGAGCAGAAGGCAGCACTGCAGATTAAAAAAAAGTACTCTCCCAGTGATTCAGTAGATATTCTCATGTATGAATTTTCCTGGACTCCTTTGTTGGATAGCATTCAGATTATATCACAGATAGATACTGATGAACTAAAGAATAGGTTTTAGGGGTATGCGCAGGTAATATTTTCTTCAGGTTGTTCCATTTGTTCTACTCCTTAATTTTTTTATAGCATTTTATTTTTGTTTGGTTTCCATTCATTTCGTTACTTTATGTGCATAAATTCTGTTTTTTTAATCTTTGCCCTGCGTTGATGACTTATCATTCCATAATTATATTTATGTTTCACATTGCCATCCGGCTTCGCAGCTGTGATTATAGGAGCTGCTGGTGGTGACATTATAAGGCTAATCTCCTCTGCCTTTAGTTCATTCATACATATGTCATTTCAAGGCAGTGGCTGTACAAGTAAGTTTTACGAAGAGGCAGCACAGATTTGTTGGACAAACGGAATTTGCAGCATAGAAGCACCCCTGATGAAGAGGAACTCAAAATGAGGCCAGGGTCCAAGGAGAAGCTAGACGATTAAATTATATGACTGGCACTAAAAAATACATATGGCATGTTCACATATATGAAAAGCTCTCCTAAAACATGTGTTATTGTATTCCATTAAGTGCTGCGTTGTTAGTTGTACAATTATTGAAGTGATTCTTTTGGGTAACACTTTGGTAGATTTCACTTTGTGAGGTGGTAATAGAACTTAGTGTTCATAAATTCTGTTTTTCATGCAGAAAGTCATACTTCCTGTGTGTAAGTATAATTTTATGCACATAAAACATTTTCTGTGCATAGCAAACGAGACACATTAAGGCAGCCTCTTACAACAATCATTTTCAGTATTTCTAGAGGTTTGATGCCAGGGGAGCAGAGCCGCATGGTTTCACTGTCTTCCCCTGCAGTCCACAGGCGCCAACCTGGCCATATCCAGGGCTTCCGAGTTTTTACCAGTGGGCCCAACTGCATTGGCAACCAGGTATCCCTCCTGGTGCTGGCCAATGGAACTCCGGCTCAGTCACATACCTGCAGCCCATGGTCATCTGTGCTCCAGAGCCACAAGAGCCCATGATTTCTGCGTCCCCCCCCCCCCCCCCCCTCTATTCCCTGGTCTATCCTGCACTCGAGAGCTCCACTATCCCAAACCAGCTGAACCTACAGAGTGCCACAGATGACAATCTGGACCATGCCCCCAGCATGCAGCTGGTGGCACCATCAACTGCAGCAGGTGAGTCCATCAGGGTCACATCAGTACATGGGGCTGGGGAATCCACTGAGCAGTCATCAGGGGTGCAAAAAGGTGTCCCACCCCCCAACAGAGGCCAGTAAGGCCCAGCCCCCTACAGAGCAAGGCAAAAGTGAAAGGAGGCATAAGGAAGAGTAGGAGGCACATCTGTCGCTCCGACTCCTCAGGCAGCAGGAGTTCTTCACCAGCATCTTCCCTTAACTCACAGGGGTCATCAGTAGCCGAGCACCATTGCTGCTAATGCCAGCCTGCCTGCGCTAGACATGACAAAGCAGTTGTGGCAAGGCGTTCCGCGTTCACTCCGATACCACATACGCCATCGCTAGTATGTTGATATTTGTAGCTTGCTGGAGGGATATAGGAAGGCAGAAAGGTCACGAGGGATCGCAAATGGCATGAAGTTCCTTTGAGTCCCAAGCAGGTCTCTAGGAACATTAACAATTTGGTGCGATCCTTTGTGTTGCGCTCCCTCCGCAAGCCCACGGCCAGGTTCACTCACCATCGACGCTGGATCTCCAGTACGGTCCCTTCCCATTCCATGGTGGTGGACAGTGGTTCCCACTCCTGTTCTGCTCTCTCGCCTCCCAGTGCGCTCTGCGGGGTGGGGACTCCCTCCGGGCCTGGCTAGGGCTCTCCCCTTGCACATGACCAGACACCATCACCACCTCCTCTCTGGCCCGATGGCCTTAGGTGTACGCGCTAAACTGTTCTGTATTTACAGGGATTGTGGTAGGAAAGCCACCCACGGCCCCTTCTGATGATGTCTACAAACCTTCCTATATAAGACAAGCTCTGGCAGTCAGAGCTTGCCTTGGCAACAGGTCTCCACACTGTTCATCTGTGCTCTGTGTTGCCTGCGTTCCTGGTCCTTCTTCAGTTCCATTTTCTGATCCTGCTCCAGGTCCATTTCCTCATCCTGCTCCAGTTCCAGAACCAGTTCCTGTCTCCATTTCCCTTTCGGATGGATTCCTTAGTTCTGACCAATTGCCTAATCTTGACCTTGTGCCTCACCGCCTGTCTCTGACCCATTGCCTGGACTTGACCTTGTGCCTTGTCGCTCACCTCTGACTTAGGCCTACCTATGTCCAGCTGTCCTTGGCACTCAAAGGCTCAACCTGTGGGGAACAAGGGCTGGTATTTGCGAAGCTCCAGCTGGTCTCCACTTCCCGTCTGGCCTCGCCTCCTGATGGTGGGGACCTGTGTGGGTTTTCCCCACAGGTGGTGCCAACAACACCTCGGGCCAAGGGTCCACCTCAGCAACACTTTGTGCATATAGCATCAATAGTCGGCCAAGCTGATCCCTCACAGCACTTAGCTTTGTGATCTTATTTAGATACTATTGTCAGTGCCCATTCCACCTACAAGGGATTTGCTTGGTTCAATTATGACGAGCAATTCAGAGAAAGGATGGCTGATATACCATCCATGTCATGGAGTGCACAAGATGTCAAGCTGTGGCTGACATACAGAAACACAAGCACACAATTGCTCCTTTCATGCCACAGCGGAAGCCTGTTGGTGGTACAACAAAGGGGGTTGCACAACCCAGGAGTGCAAGTACAAATATATCTGCTCCACCTGCGCCACTAGTCACCCTGCCTCTAAGTGTACCAAGAAAGTAATGAGTGGCAGGGGCAAGTAGCCCTTACATGCATTCCCTGACCCCAGTCAGCTGGAAGCGATTGGCATTGGGTCTTAATCTCTATCCCAATAGACATCCAGCTTCTACTCTACACCAAGGTTTCAGGGAGGACTTCAGAATCCCGTATAAGGGTTCTCTGAAGCCCACCCAACATGCAAATACATAATTTGCAATTTGCTGATGTAGTGAGAGATAAGCTACTGGTGGAAATTAGTCTAGGCAGGGTAGCATGTCCCTTCAACCTCCATTCTTTGACAGGATGATCTTGTCACCTTTAGTGGTGGTGCCAAAGAAGGAACAGGGTAAATTCAGACTGATACACAATCTCTCCTTCCCAGTGGGCATGGCTGTGAATTACTTCATCTCTCGGGAGGTAGGCACAGTACAATATGCTTCCTTCGACAGTGCACACAACCTCTTCAGAGATTGCGGGGAAGGGGCTCTAATGGCGAAAGTTGACATAGAGTCCATGTTCCGGCTCTTGCCAGTGCATCTGGATGACTTCCCTTTGTTAGGGTTTTCTTTTGAAGGTACTTCCTATTTTGATAGATGCATGCCCATGAGGTGCTCAGTTTCATATATGCACTTCGAGACTTTCAGCACCTTCTAAATTGGGAGTTGTACTGCCGCATGGGCTTGACAGGAATCATCCACTATTTGGACAATTTTCTGTTTGTTGGACCTTGTGGCTCAGAGGTGTGTCATGAGCTATTCAATGGCTTTCAAAGCAAGGCTAAAGAATTTGGCATTCCGCTGGCAGCAGACAAGCTAGAACCGTCAGCTGAGGTGCTTACTTTCCTCGGCATTGAGCTCAACACAATTCAAATAATGTCCAGGCTCCCAGCTGGCAAAATACAGAAGCTATTCTAATTGATCCAAGGCACTCATCTGGCCCACAAAGTGACCTTGACCACCATGCAATCCCTAATAGACCTTCACCTGCAGGGTCATCCCAATGGGGAGGGCATTCCTATACCAATTGATTAATGCTTCCTTGACAGTAATGAAGTACCACCGCTTGCGAGTCACCCACACCTTGTGTGAGGATTTAGCAGTATGAGAGAAATTCCAGATCCAATTCAATGGCACATTAATGTGGTTACCCCACCCATATCCAATTTCGACTTACATCTATTCTCAGATGCCTCTGAAGGCATTGGCTTTGGCCTTTACTTTCAGGGGAGTTGGTGCGCTGAGACTTGGCCTTCCAATTGGGTGGATTTAGAGATCACAGCTAATATCACCTTCCTGGAACTGTTCTCGATAGAGGTAGTGCTCCACCTTTGGCAAGGGTGGCTAGCAAACAGAAAGGTGATATTTTGGTGTGACAACCAAGCGGTCATACATGTAAATAATTAATCGGTAGTCTGCTAGGTGTACTCCTGTTGTGAACTCCTGAGGCTGGTGGTTTTAAAGTACTTGCAGTAGAACATGTTGGCATGGGCGAGACACATCCCCAGCCTTTGCAACGAGATTGCTGTCTTTCTTGGTCTAAGTGGGAAGACTTCCGGAGACTTGCTCTGGATGCTGAGGAACAGGCAACGCTGATCCTCAGACACTTTTGGACCATTGGGACCGGGATACATTCAACCTGCTGCAGCAGTCAATCACACCATCTACTTGGCGAGCATGTCTGAGGGGATACAGTGATATTGTTGAATTCCTGGAAACCACCTTCCTGCCCGAGAGCCTTGGTCTTTCGCATAGACTGGTGGTATATGTCATGCAGGCCAAGTGGAGCGGCATGTCCCGAGGCACAGGCCAATTTGGCTGGTTATGCTTTCTTCATAAAGGCTCAGGGTTTGCCCAACCCAACAAGGGACTTTTCTATCAGGTGCATTCTAGCGAGCTAGACAAAGCACAATCTGCGAGCTCCAGACGTATACCGTGCTATTCTACATGATCATTTGCTGGCTCTATGGTGCTGTCTACCTTTGGTCGTTATGGACTACTTTGAACTGGTCCTCTTCTGAGCTGTCTTCTGCATTGTGATCCTCACTGCTTTTCATGTGAGTGACCTGGTTCCCGTAGCCAGTGCCCAACACAACTGTTTCAGTCTGTGGGCCTGCGATGTTTCCATCAGGATTCGGAGATCCAAGACATAATTTGGCAGGGGGCAATTGGTCACATTAGCCCACATTAGGCCTGCCTACCTTCCCGGTGGCCAATGCTGCATGATATAGGATGGTCAGACCCTCTGGGGGGTACAATTCCTATTGCATGCTAACTCACTCCCACTGAGTAAATACCAGTTTAACACTTCAATTGCACCCTGGAAGTGGCCGCTTTGAAGCTGGAGCAGTTCAGGACTCACTCCTTCTGAATCAGTGCGGCCTCGAGGTCAGTGGCATTGGGTTTGCCGGGCACTGCCATTCAGCATATTGGTAGATGGCGTTCACCAGCATACCTATCCTACATTAGGCAGGCAAGCGAAATCCCGCATCCCATTGCACCATAGACGCTGCAGTGACCCAGGTATCACACCAGCATACTCTCCTATACTCCTGTGACATTGCTGCTAATGCCTAATGTCTTTCAGGCCCTCATTGGTGGCGTCAAGAGATGGATCAGGGGCATTCTTTTGTATTTTTGGAGGAACAGTGGCCGACAGCTGGGCATTATGTCAAGAGACGGCATTGTGTGATGGCTGGGTTGCAGGGGCATGAGTTGGGATCAGCTGATACCCCTGATACAGCAGCAATTGATAAAGTTCATTCCTCCGGAGGTAATGGTCATACACCTTGAAGGCAATGACTTGGGAGTCATGCCCAGACACCTATTAGATAATATGAGGAGTGACATCGCTGTCATCCTGTTCTTAATGCTTGGTATCATACTTATCTGGTCAGAGATCATCCCTTGCCACCAGTTTCTCGAATCACCGCTCTGGACACATTGGATGAAGAAACTAAACAAGCAAATTGGGATGTTCGTCAAACTCTGGAGTTGCCTGCACATAAGACACTATGTTTAAATGTGCATGGATTGCTTGCCACTGTTTCATAACAACGGGGTGCACCTTTCAGATATGGGACAGAACCTACACTCTTGGCCAACTTGAAACATGCCATACACAGTGTTCTGATGGATTTCTAGCCCTCATCTGGAAGGTACCTAGCCACTGGAGGCAACTTGAGGGAAAGGGTCCCAAATAAGCTATCTGGCTATTTGTGCCCTTTGGCGGGTGTACCCGAGCAGGGGGGAGGGGGTTCAGCTAGCGACAGTACATAGCACATGATAACATCAATGCGAGCGGGCTGTCTGTCGCCAGGGCCTGATGATCCCGGTGCGGCAGCAGACCAGATGCCCACATCCTTTGTTGGGGCAGTCACCTTGCTTGGACATGGTGGGTGACCGGAGCATCCTGTGATTTCCCCCAGGTGGCAAAGGGCCTTGCTTGGTTGTGGTGGGCCCGGCGCTGGAGGTGATGTACTGCCTGCACAGTGGAGACTCCTCGGATGGCTTACCTATGTTATGGCTTGGGTACGAAGCTTGTAACACCATTTATTATAATAAAGCTGTGGCCAATTTATTCCACATTTGGTTTACTGAATATTTTTATTTGTATATGTGAAGATGTGTTACCGTGTTCTGCCCGCATTCTACCTCCCGTCAATGGGCAGTCGCAGCTGCCCTGGTTAAAATGTGCTGATGACGTGGCCCACGCGCAACGTTGGTGTGGCCGATGACGTGGCTCTCGAGAGCTGACGCTGTTCCCCCCGCCGATGGGAGCATGCCTGGTCCCAGCTGTGGGACCCTTGGGCTATGGGCAGGGGGCAAAAAGGGGGCTTAGGGCTGGGCTTTGGGAGGGGGTATATGATCAATTTAGGGATGGCTCATTGGTGAACTCTGGCCCTGGGCCGTCCCGTGGAGCGGGGGCAGCCATAAAGAGGGAGGTAACTGACCAGGGCACAGTGCCCCAGTCCCTTTTGCTTCCTGTCCTCCATGCAGCTGTCTTGCTTGGGAAACCCACAAACCCTACCCCTTTTCATTAGGTACAAGGGCAGCAGGACAGTTAGATCTTTATGTTAGCAAGAAATTCTCTACAGTTCTTACCGCTGGGCAGATGTACCCAAGCTGGGGGAGGGGGGGGGGGGGTTGTTTCAGCTAGGGACAGTGCTCAGCACATGATAAATGACATCAATGCAAGGATGCCCGGCTGTCGCCAGGGCCCGCTGGCACCAATGCAGCGGGGGACCGGATCACACGCCCTTTGTTGGGGCAATCACCTTGCTTGGATGCGGTGGGTGACCGGAGCGCCCTGTGATTTCCTCCTGGGCGTCAAATGGCCTTGCTTGGTTGCAGTGGACCTGGGGCCAGAGGTAATGTACTGCACGCACAGTGGAGGACCCCCAGATGGCTTACTTATGTTATGGGATGGCTTGGGTATGAAGCTTGTAACGCCATTTATTGTAATAAAGCTGCGGCCAATTTATCCCCACATCTGGTTTACTGAGTATTTGTATATGGGAAGATGGGTTACCGCGTCCCTCCCCCCCCCCCCCCCCCCCCCCCCCCCCCCCCGTACCTCCCGGCGACGGGCAGTCGCGGCTGCCCGGGTTATTTGGTAAAAAGTAAAGAAAGAAACATTGCAATTGTATTCACATTCACAAAACTGCAATATATTGCAAGGATATTGCTGTTAGTAAATAGAAATTATTTTAATGGTTTGAACAAACTGCTTCCTCCCCCCCCAAAAAAAAAAAAACATATCTTCTGTGATTTCTACTGATTCAATTTTGCAATGCATTACATTAAATTCTGTGCTGTATAAATATAAGAAATAGCCCTAGACCAGTATCACAAAAGCAAGGTTGTTTTGGGTACTTTTACCCTATAGGCATACTTGAAAACTTCTTTGAATAAGTGCAATTAACTGAGCCCTGAGCACTCTCAGCCTACTGCATGCCTTATTAAAGGATAGTTAGTAGAAACAGTTCCATGCTTAAGATACAAACTCCCAAACATCAATTAAACATTAAGAAAATTCACTGGCTCTGAATCAAGAGCCTTTGGTGTTATCCTCATTAAAAAGGGAGTGGAAAAGCCCATTAAAAACCAGAAACATCTACTGACAACAACACTACTATTAAAAGCACAGACAGAGAGTGGGCAACTGGTGGTTCATTTGTAAAAATGGTTGCACTAGACTTTTTCTTCTGAACGATTACTTATTTATTTAAGACGTGTATAGTCTGCTGTATCCAGAGTTCTGTGTGGAGCACAAAAGGATATTCATGAAATAAGGGAACAGACATAAAAAACAAATACCCAAAAACCACTGCTGTAACTGCCCTTAAAATCAATAAACAGTACACAGTGTCAGGATCACAGCAGAACTTCCTTCACCAGCATCACAGACCCAACAGACAAACTTATGGTGACAGAGAAACCAAAGCTACTTAGGTGGATTAACAAGAGACTTTAACATGAAAAATATGGTTGAAATAGTAAGCAATACCATTAGTTCTGGCGTCAAAACCGAGTCAAAAAAACATCCAGACTTGAAAGCAGCAGGGTCTCGGTGCTATGAAAAGAATGAAATCCAAATTAGAACTGATCCAAAATGTGATGAGGTTCTAAGCAAGTTTGACCCTTCCAGGCCCTAGTAAATGCAATAGTCAAATCTTTATTATTAAAACAGCCAATGGACAACATCTAAAAGCAGATTTCATGGCAACAAAATAGTAGGACATTTTAGTTGAGAGCATTGTTACCTCTGTCCCTAGGTCATTAAAAGAAATATGTTCACTTGAGTGAAGTGAGAGACCACTCCTTATCAATCGCGGCACCAAAATGGTGGAACAAACTGCCACCGGAACTGAGGCTTCAACAAGATAAGAAAATGTTTAGGAAAGAATTAAAAACATGGCTTTTCCAACAGGCCTCACAGCCAAAATATAAGCTTAATCCCACATATCTTTGCTTTTTAACTTTTATCTTTCACTTGTGTTTTAATGGAATCTTATTGTTTAGTTAATTCTGTCTATACTAAGTTAGTTTTAATAACATATTGTGAGATTTTTAGTAATTTTCTATGTATTTATTCTGGAATATTTTATTGTAAACCGTAGCGATGGAATTTTACTGTGCAACGGTATAGAAAACTGTATATATAAATAAATAAATAAAGTATTTGTACATCCCACTACAGGTATACAAATTTTTCTAACTGTAATTCTAAGAATGTGGTGTATGTTGCCCACTGTCCCTGTGACGTTTTATACATAGGTAAGACCAAAAGGAAGCTGAGGCTACTTGAATATAAGACTTGCATCAAGAATAATGAAGAGGAAGCTTCCATGGTTGAACACTGTAGAGCAAAACAGCACAGATTTGAAGAATTATGATTCTCTGTTTTGAAAGTTGTTATATCTACATAGCACGGAGGTGATATTGAAGCTTCCAGAGTAAGAGAAGAACAAATTCAGATTTTTTTTAGTTTAACACAGTTCATTTCTTTGGTTTGAATTCAGAATTAGACCTATCGATGTTTCTTTAAAAAGACTCCATAAACTAATATTGTAATTTTTGGTTCCCAGATGAAATATAGATTTTTAACTCACTTTACCTTTTATAATCATATGAATTTTTTTATATAATTTTTAATTTAAAGATTTTAATTTACTTTTTATTTCAATATTTAAAAAATATTTTATCTACTTATTTAATTTCATGAATAATTAATTGTTTTAATGCCAGAAAAGTTTGTGGATAGGAGGGCAAGCATACCAGGTTATCAATTAATAAGAAAAGTGTGCCACAAGAAATCTTGTGAATGGTCTGTGAATCAGCAATAAGCTAATGAACCAAGTAACTGGATACAATTTTCCTTTGAGATGTGTACATTGCAATATTTTCCCCTGTATTCAAAATGCTATAATTTTGCATGGATAACGCCCGTGGTAAGAAAAAGAGGCATATTTATGATAATTTTAGACTTAATGACTCCAGGGTAGTATACATTAGTCAATTATTTATATCACTTGATAGTACTTCCATCAAGCTAGGACGAGAGAACATTGTAGAAATCTCATCTTTGTGAGACTTTTCTCACTCTAAATGATCTCAGATCTTCACTGAGGTGTACTGTGCTATTCATACGTCTCACTCTGCATGTTAAATTGGCCCCAAACCCCTAAACCACCACCAAAACCTCACCTTGAGTTATTAGCTGGCCCTTTTTTAGTGATTATAAATAGTTGAATACTGGTACACCCTCCCAGAGGCTCTCTCCTTCTCCCCTCTCATCCCTCCCAAGCCCAGAAATGACCAAAATGCAACTCGCAATCTTTATCACAACTTGTATTACAGCCATTTCAGGCATATCACACAGCTTAACACCAGGAAAAAAGGTGTTATTTCTGGCCTTAAAAACATGCAAAAGCACATATTATGCTATCTCATGTTGTGATATTGCCCCTCATTTTTATTAATCCCACCCAAAACCCTCCCCAATCCCACCCATTCTAAAAATTTGCATTCATGCCATGCAGTAGCATAACTATCACATGCATTAATACATTATCACAGGCAATAATGTCATAATGCATTTTGCTGAATGACCCTATTTATTTGAACTGAGTTCAAGATTATATCTTGTTGCTTGGTTCATTAGCTTATTGCTAATTAATTGTTTTACCATGTATTGACACTTTTTAAATAAATTATGAATTTGATTTTTTAATCCCCAGTTTAATGTTTTTTTTTAACATTTTTTAAATTATTTTTTATTCATTTCTTGTAGTCTGGGAGCATGAACCAATAACCATTAACACATTCACTCTAGATATTGTCATAGATCCTATTACAGCCTAACTAATTTTGGGTTGATGGTCCCTCCTAATGGGCATTAGAGATGTGAATCGGAACCAGAATCGGTTCGGTTCGGTTCCGATTCAAATCTTATAATTTTTATCGTCCGGCCCAATTGGTATTTTGTTTATCGGCTGCACCCGATCCGATAAACAAAAAACCCACCCCGACCCTTTAAACCTGACCCCTTAGCCTCCCCCACCCTCCAAACCCCCCCCCCAAAAAAAAATGTTTTAAAATCACCTGGTGGTCCAGTGGGGGCACGGGGAGCAATCTCCCGCTCTCGGGCCATCAGCTGCACTAATAAAAATGGCGCTGATGGCCCTTTGCCCTTACCATGTGACAAGGTATTCGTGCCATTGGCCGGCCCCTGTCACATGGTAGGAGCACTGGCGCAGGCCATCCAGTGGACGGCCGGCGCCATCTTTATGAAGGATCACTTTTTAAGTAGGAGACAAATTGATTATAAAGAGACACCGATACTAAAAAAATGTATATATAAAATGTAGTTTGTTTGTTTTTTCATTTTAAAGCATAGGCAGTGTTGCATCAGATTGAAGTGATTCATAACAATTTTGTGTTTTTAGTTAGATCTTCACTTTGGGCATGGTTGTATATATTTGTATTAATAAAAATATAAGCCATATCAGAGCACAGCTGTACAAGATGAATGTCCCTATTACTGTATGTACAAGCATATTATACCTGAAACAAATAACTTTATTTTTAAATGTTTTCCATATTTCATATAATAATCATTATAGAAAGGCGTGTGAATATGTTGCGGCTTTAAGGATACAATTCCCGGTGAATGAGGTTCTATTTGTGTGTGAGAGTAGATGAGACGTCTTGATTTCTGCTGTTTTGCTTACCTAAGATTCTGCTAAATGTTTTGAAAATTACCCAGAATATCATTCGTGTTCTTGTTTTCATGCCTTCTTCTGCGATGACCCATGCTGGACACAGGAATGGGTGGACAAAGATGTCCCCTGGAGCCCAGAAAGAACGGGTGCAGGAAAAGGAAGAAAGGAAAAAAAGGCCAACCACTCTGAGCAGGCTAATCACCTGACAGTAGTGGGAAGGAAAATTAGTGCAGGACCTTATAGCTGGCTTGTATTTACATGTCATGCAGCAACCTCCCTCTTGAACTTCCAGTAATCAAGGAAACCTGTGTTGATAAAGAGAGTCACATCTGGCCCTATGATCCTGTGGTGTGTTGCTGCTTCTGCTGCTGGACCCAAGGCCAGCCAAAAGAAGTGAGGCCTGGAGATTGAGGAGGAAGGATCTGTGAAAGGGCCATGTTGGGGAAGGGGGGGGGGGGGGGGAGGACAAAAGGGAGACGATCCGGGAAGGACCAATGGGAAGTGAACAGAGAACCCAGAAAGAGGAAAGAGGAGGTTTCAGTAGGGAGAGGACCTGAGAAGGAGCCATGAAGGGGCAGGAGGGATAGAATTCTGGAAGAGCACCATGCGAGGGACACAGGAAGGGTAGGCTCTGGGAAGGCAGGAGGAATAGGAACCAAGCCGGTGGGGGCTAAAATTGAAGCGAGGCTGGCTGCGGCTGAAGAATGAACAGAGGCACAAATGTGTGAGAGTGTGCCTGCCTGTGTGTGTGTGTGTGTGTTCGAGAGAAGGTACCTGTGTGCATATGGGTGCCCCTATGTGTGTGTGAAATGGGGCCTGTTTCTGTATGTTTGTGTGAAAGGATGCCTATGTGTGTGTGTGTGTGTGTGTGTGTGTGTGTGAGTGAAAGGATGCCTATCTGTGTGTGTGTGTGTGTGTGAAAGATGTGTGTGTGTGTGAAAGATGTGTGTGTGTGTGTGTGTGTGTGTGTGTGAGTGAAAGGATGCTTATCTGTGTGTGTGTGTGTGTGTGTGTGAAAGATGTGTGTATGTGTGTATGAAAGGATGCCTCTGTGTGTGTGTGTGTGTGTGTGTGTGTGTGTGTGTGTGTGTGTGAAAGGATGCCTGCCCCTGTTCATCTGTGTGTGAGAGAGGGAGAAAGGAGAAAGCTTGTGCACCCATTTTTCTCCTGCTAATCCATGACAGGATGGCTGAAAATCCAACTTTTCCAGGTATGGAGAGGAAGGGATTTTCTTTTTTATCCTTACTAGTTTTCATTATTAGGTGTTATTTGATGTCTCCCGCACACAAAAAAAAAAAAAAAAATTCAGAACAATACATTTTTAAAACATTTATGAGTTTTTAAGTATTTGATATTCTTTTCATCAGCTGTTTATAAATATTTATTCTTTAAGTATGGTTTTGCTGTCATTTTTTTTTTGTTTTTCTTATATGATAATTTATGAGGCATAGGCAAATCTGTTTAATATTTTTGATTGGGTGACTAAATAATTGCTCAATGTGATCTACTTAGATTTCAGCCAAGCTTTTGATACGGTCCCGCACAGGAGGCTTGTGAATAAAATGAGAAGCTTGGGAGTGAGCTTCAAGTTGGTGGCCTGGATTACAAACTGGTTGACAGATAGAAGACAGTGTGTGATGGTAAATGAAACCTACTATGAAGAGGGAACTGTGTCAAGCAGCTGCAAGGATTGGTGTTGGTACTGGTCCTGTTCAATATCTTTGTGAGCGACATTGCGAAAGGAATAGAAGGTAAAGTTTCTCTTTTTGCAGATGATACGAAGATCTGCAACAGAATGGACACGCCGGAAGGAGTAGAGGAATGAGACGTTATTTAAGGAAGCTTGAACGGTGGTCGAACATATGGCAGCTGGGATTCAATGACAAGAAGTGCAGAGTTATGCTCGCGCGTCCCTAGCACCTCCTTTTTGACAGAAGTGGCGGCTGTCAGCGAGTTTGACAGGCGACGCTCAATTTTACCGGCGTCGGTTCTCGAACCCGCTGACAGCCATGGGTTCAGAAAAAGGATGCCAGCTAAATTGAGCGTCCATCTTCCGTGGGCCGCAGGCAGATTTTTAATTTTTAATTTTAATTTTGGGGCCCCCAACTTAATATCGCTATGATATTAAGTCGGAGGGTGTACAGAAAAGCAGTTTTTTCTGCTTTTTTGTACACTTTCCTGGTGCTGGCCGAAATTAATTTCTGAAAGTAAAATGTACGGCTTGGCTGCACATTTTACTTTCTGTATCACACGGGAATAACTAATAGGCCCATCAATATGCATTTGCATGTTGCGGGTGCTATTAGTTTTGGGGGGCTGGCTGCGCGTTTTCGTGGTTAAAAATAGCACGTCGAAAACGCGCGGCCACACGGGCTAACAGTGCGCTCCACCAGAGCGCAATTTACTGTATCGGCCTGCTAGAAAGGGAGAGGGTGAGACAGAAGATGGTACCTGCGCAGTGTTGGTGAGGATTCTGTCTGAGGTGGCTGGGCTGAATTTTGAGAGGGGCAGCTAGGTGTGGAACCCATGAGTCTTCTGGAGTATGGGTGCCAAGAAAGGGGCTGCTGAAGGCTGAGAATGGCAACAAGCATCAACTTTTATAAGAACATAAGAACATGCCATACTGGGTCAGACCAAGGGTCCATCAAGCCCAGCATCCTGTTTCCAACAGTGGCCAATCCAGGCCATAAGAACCTGGCAAGTACCCAAAAACTAAGTCTATTCCATGTTACCATTGCTAATGGCAGTGACTATTCTCTAAGTGAACTTAATAGCAGGTAATGGACTTCTCCTCCAAGAACTTATCCAATCCTTTTTTAAACACCACTATACTAACTGCACTAACCACATCCTCTGGCAACAAATTCCAGAGTTTAATTGTGCGTTGAGTAAAAAAGAACTTTCTCGGATTAGTTTTTTTTTTTTGTTTTTTTTTTATAATTTATATTTTATTAAGATTTTCAACAAATTTTTACATCTGCAAAAATCAGGAAATAGTCTTTTACACTAGAAACAAAAAGAATAAGTAATCAAAATACAATCTGTGTATCCGACAGTTAGTCCCCAAAACTGGGAGGAAGTTTCAAACAGATAAATATAATTATTTAACAAACTTAGGGCCTCATTTTCAAAGCACTTTACCGCGTGCGATAAATTCGCGAATCGCGTTAACAGCTGTTAACGCGATTCGCGGAGCATATGTAAAGCGGGAACCTGTGTATCGTGTGCGGCGAAACAACCGCAGTGGTAGCGCGGCTGCTATCGTGGATTTTAACTACAACTCCAAGTTATGGACTGTGCTACGGGCCAGAAAAGGATTATCGCCATCCATGGTAGTTCCGGACAGCCTGTAGAGAGAGAGAGAGAGAGAGAGAGAGAGAGAGAGAGAGAGAGAGAGAGAGAGAGAGAGAGAGAGAGAGAGAGAGAGACTTACTATAGTGCCTATGCCCTACATAGGTATTTGAATCCCTATGGGAGGGCTACCTACTAACTCGGGGTGGGGATTAGGTATGAGCGTCGGGGGTTGGGGGCCACTTTTGCATTCCACATGAGACCTACGGACAGAACAGTGGTCTCTAGTGCAGATTTGCTGGCCGTCGGAGTGAGGACGCTCACACCAAGAAGTGGTTTGGGCAACGTTCTCTCCACCTAGCTTGATGGACACTCTACCTGGGCAACAACATGCTAGGTGGAGAAAATGTTGGCCAAATCTCCGCTTGGAGTGAGCGTCCTCACTCCGACGGCCAGCAAATCTGCACTAGAGACCACTGTTCTGTCCGTAGGTCTCATGTGGAATGCAAAAGTGGCCCCCAACCCCCGACGCTCATACCTAATCCCCACCCCGAGTTAGTAGGTAGCCCTCCCATAGGGATTCAAATACCTATGTAGGGCATAGGCACTATAGTAAGTCTCTCTCTCTCTCTCTCTCTCTCTCTCTCTCTCTCTCTCTCTCTCTCTCTCTCTCTCTCTCTCTCTCTCTCTCTCTCTCTCTCGGGAGCCTGCAACAGGCTGTCTGGGACTATCTCCAAAAAGTGCCAAATATCGTGCACTGCGATACATAAGAATGGCGAAAACATCGCCGCACATGATGTTTCCCCACTGCACGAAAGAAGCCTCATTTGCATTGGTAACGCCCCCCAATGCGATATTGGAAAATAAGGCCCTTAGTAATATCTACTAAAATGAGACATTTATTTATTCTTTAGCAGTTATTAACCTCTAACACTGTTCCTTGTCAGCCAGGAATACCTCAAGATGAGAGGGGTCTTGGAACACAAATTTCTTTTGCAAAATGACTAAGCATTTACAGGGAAAACGTAAATAAAAAGTAGCCCCCAAAGCCAAAACCCTTGGTTTTAATTCCAAAAATTGTTTCCGACGTAGCTGAGTGACTCGAGCTACGTCTGCGATTAGTTTTAAATGTGCCCCATGCTAATTTCATGGAGTGCCCCCTAGTCTTTCTATTATCCGAAAGAATAAAAAAACGATTCACATCTACCCGTTCTAGACCTCTCATGATTTTAAACACCTCTAGCATATCCCCCCTCAGCCGTCTCTTCTCCAAGCTGAAAAGTCCTAACATCTTTAGTCTTTCCTCATAGGGGAGCTGTTTCATTCCCTTTATCATTTTGGTAGCCCTTCTCTGTACCTTCTCCATCGCAATTATATCTTTTTTGAGATGTGGCGACCAGAATTGTACACAATATTCAAGATGCAGTCTCACCATGGAGCGAGACAGAGGCATTATGACATTTTCCGTTTTATTCACCATTCCCTTTCTAATAATTCCTAACATTCTGTTTGCTTTTTTGACTGCCACAGCACACTGAACCGATGATTTCAATGTGTTATCCACTATGACGCCTAGATCTCTTTCTTGGGTAGTAGCACCTAATATGGAACCTAACATTGTGTAACTATAGCATGGGTTATTTTTCCCTATATGCATCACCTTGTACTTGTCCACATTAAATTTCATCTGCCATTTAGATGCCCAATTTTCCAGCCTCACAAGGTCTTCCTGCAATTTATCACAACCTGCTTGTGATTTAACTTCTCTGAACAATTTTGTATAATCTGCAAATTTGATTACCCCACTCGTTGTATTTCTTTCCAGATCATTTATAAATATATTGAAAAGCAAGGGTCCCAGTACAGATCCCTGAGGCACTCCCTTCCACTGAGAAAATTGTCCATTTAATCCTACTCTCTGTTTCCTGTCTTTTAGCCAGTTTGTAATCCACGAAAGGACATCACCACCTATCCCATGACTTTTTACTTTTCCTAGAAGCCTCTCATGAGGAACTTTGTCAAATGCCTTCTGAAAATCCAAGTACACTACATCTACCGGTTTTATTTCGTTTTTTTTTTATATTCCGCTTTTCGGCACTTCAAAGCAGATTACATTCAGGTATTGTAGATATTTTCCTATCCCCAGAGGGCTTACAATCCAGCAGGGCCATTCATCAAAATGCGTTGGTGCCTTATCAAGGGTGTTAGGGCTCAGGATAATGCCCTAATGCATGATATCACCCAAATGCATGCATTATTTATTGTATCGTGAGATGCATATGCAAATTTTTTAATTTTAGTCGAAGGGGAGGGGTTTTGCGGGGTATAACATTGTGTGCGATAACATAATGCATGTTTTAACTACACCTATTTTCCTGACGTTAAGATGTGCGATATGCCCAAAATGGGATTTGTGATACTTATTACAAATCCCATTTTAGGTAGGAGAGGGGAGGTGGAGTGAAGTGTGTATGTATGTGGGGAGAGAGGGAGAGAGAAAACCTCTGAGGTGCCACACATATGTCATCTATTTATACCACTATAGGAGGGTCATCTAGTAACTCAAGGTGAGTTTTTGGTGGTGGTCTAGGGTTTGGGGGACAGTTTTACATGCACAGTCAGATGATGAACAGCACAGTATAGTAGAAGATTTGATATGATTTGGAATGAGAAAAGGTACACAAAGATGAGATTTCTATATTTTACTCTTGCCCTATCTTGATAGAGTGTGTGTGTATATAATATATATATATATATATATATATATATATATATATATATATATATATATATATATATATATATATATATATATATATATACACATATACACATATATATATACACACATATATACATATATATATATATATATATATATATATATATATATATATATATATATACACACACATATATTTATTTATTTTTATTTAGCATTCGTTTATATACCGAGGTATAGCAGACATTGCCTTCACTCCGGTTTACATTATAACAAACCAGTTACATTTAAATCCATAACAGTATAACAGTAAAAAAATTGAATCAGAACAATAACTTAGTAATAGTCAATAAATACATTATATATTAGAAATATGACTGTATAAAAATCTTGTAGGGGGATGGTTGTTTCCTCAGCATTTGCCCCTGGAGAAGTAGGGGATGGGTGAATTTATACAGACCTCAAAATGACATATATGAAACTTTGAAACATTTTAATTATTATTATTATTATTTTAATTATTTTGTTGTAGAAATATTTTTTTGTGATTACTTCTGTCTTTATTGTATTGGAACAGTTTTTTCATGTATACTGGTTAGTAACCAGTTTAAAAAAAAAAGAATAATTCTTTAGTAGAAATAAAAAAATTTTAATGGTTGTTCTACAATATTGTTTAATTGGTGTTTGTTTGCTGGTATTTGATATTTGTTTATGTATTATTTATTTTTTGCCATTATTTTTGATCACTATATATAATATATATTATATGTATGCACTCTATCAAGCTAGGGTAGGAGTATTGTATAAATCTCATTTTTGTGTACCTTTCGTCATTTGACATCACATCAAATCTTCACTTATGTGTACTATGCTGTTCATATGTCACTGACAGATCACCTCATCATGGGTCTCGATAAAGGTCATGCCTACCTTCTGATCCTCTTGGACCTCTCTGCAGCATTTGATACAGTTTACCACTCCATTCTCCTAAATCAGTTAGCTAACATTGGCATAACAGGCACGGCACTGGCCTGGTTCAAAACTTTCCTTGGCAACAGAGGCTACAAGGTTAAAATACACAACAAAGAATCGCAGCATTATCCTTCCTCTCTAGGAGTTCCCAAGGGCTCCTCCCTCTCACCCACGCTCTTTACCATTTACCTCCTCCCTCTCTGCCAATTGTTAACCAAACTGAACCTAAAACACTTTCTATATGCCGATGATGTCCAGATCGTCATCCCCCTTAAAGAATCCCTTACAAAAATGCTAGAATTCTGGGGACAGTGCCTTCTAGAAATCAACAGCCTCCTCTCCAGTCTAAACTTAATCCTAAACTCCTCAAAAAGCGAACTCCTACTCATATCTCCGGAAAACACCAGCCAACCTACAAACACCTCAAGTTAGAGACCTAGGAGCTATCATTGATAATCGGCTAAATCTAAAACCATTTATTAACCAAACTACAAAGGACTTCTTTCATAAACTGCATGTCTTAAAAAGAATAAAACCTCTTTTCCACTTGCACAACTACAGAACTATCCTCCAAGCAATAATCTTCTCTAAGATAGATTATCGCAACTCTATTCTACTAGGTCTCCCCTCATCTCACACTAAATCCCTTCAGATGGTTCAAAATACAGCGGCGAGAATATTGACAAACATAAGAAGAAGAGATCACATATCTCCAGTTCTCAAAGACCTACATTGGCTGCCAATTCACTATAGAATCATATACAAGTCCATCACCTTGATCTACAAAGATATCCATCAACACTCTTCGCTTAACCTACAAATCCCATTCAGAAAACATACCTCCTCCAGACCCATCAGAGAGTCTTATAGAGAATCTCTACAGGTGCCACACTCCAAAACTTCTTAGCATATAACCTTCAGAGACAGGGCCTTCTCCACTGCAGGACCACCTTTATGGAACTCCATACCACCGGATCTGCGACAGGAACCCTGCCTTCCAACATTCAGGAAAAGACTCAAAACGTGGTTATTTAAGAAAGCCTTCCCAGACCCCAACTGAACCTTTAACTCACCATTAACCGACTCTCCGACCTTACCTTAACATGATAAACATCATCAAGGTGATATTCAATTACTTAGTAAATACCATAAATTTGTAAAGTTGTTCCTTCTGTTAATTTCCTATCGACTTTTCACTGCTCCCAGTTGTGTATTTCCCTGTTTTATTGTAACTGCAATATTTATTGTAACTGAAATGTTCTTCGTTACGCACCTGTTTTGTTATTGTTTATTCTTCGTACACCCCTTTGTTAACTGTAAACCGGCATGATGTGAAACCTTTCGCGAATGCCGGTATAGAAAAACACAAAATAAATAAACAAATAAATAAATAAATATGTCTGACTGTGCATGCAAAACTGTCCCAAAACCTAGACCACCACCAAGACCTACCTTGAGTTACTAGATGACCCTCTTAAATAGATGACTAATATTATGTATGCACTCTCTACCTGGGTGCGACAAATATATATATATATAGATAGATAGATATAAAATAGCAGAATAAATAAATGGGGAAGTTTTATAATTTGTATATGATATTTTAATTATTGGTTGTTATGCTATTCATCAGCTGTTTGAAATATTTTTCCTTTTTATTAGTATGGGTTTATTATTATGATTGTTTCATATTTCTTGATTTTATTGTTTTGTGGAATGGCATTTCTGTTTTTCCATTGTTGCACTGCAAGTAGTGAAGCTTGTTGTGGTTTTCAGTTCAATTTTTGTGCACATGTCCCAGTTTATACTGTATGGTCTCTTTATTCTGTATTTGGTGAGAGTCTGTATGTGGTCTGCATGTGTAACTGAGGTGAAGTATCCTGGTAGTGTGATTTTCTATTTTAGGATCTATAGCAGGCTGGCTTTTTCTGTCTTCTTAATAGGAGGTGTACTGGTTTTAAGGACCTGGTGTAGTATCTGCAGTGTTGCCTTTTCAAAGTTAAGGTTTTTACTGTTTCAGTGAGGGCAGTTGGTGTTCTTTCTTAGTATGGAAGATAAACTACTGTAATTGTAATCCATTTACTTATGGCTTTCTGGAGGCAAAGTCCACACCCAACATGCATTACCTTTGGCCTAATACCATGTGCATGCCAAGTGTTTATTTTACTTTTTTGTGGCGCTTTCTGGATGGCACCACAGAAGTGCATGAAAAAATAATGCTGTGAGACGTTTATCTCAGAAAACTATCCTTTGAATGTCTTTTCATGCAAAACTTGCTTAGTATAAATGCAAACTTTTTTATTGTGTGTGGTGAGGGCTGGGAAGGAGAGGGGACGCAAGGCTCTAAGGTTTACCCACAGCACCACCTGATACCCTTGCACTAGGCCGGTAGTGAATTTACCTCACACAGACCCCTATCATTCACCCATCCCCCACTTCTCCAGGGGCAAATGCTGGGGAAACATGGGAGACAGGTGGTAGGGTTCCTGCAGGTGTGGCAGGGTTGCCAGCTTCCTAGAAATATTGAGTTATCACAGACTCTGCTACTCCTCTGGGAACTCTGGCCCCTGCTTTCCTCCTTCCGCAGCATTTCAAATCACCGAGAGGTCCAGACTAAAGAGACCCCACCCCCTTTTCCCCTCATGATGATTTGGCCTGTACCATGCTTTGGGTGGGGGGGGTGCCATCTCATCCCTCGCCTCAGGCAGCAGAGTTCCTTGAGCCGTCCCTGCCGCCCCTAGAATGCCTGTTTGAGGTGCATGTAAAAGTGCATGCAATATAACTTTTGTGTGTACAACTCCTGAATAATTTTTAAAAGGCCATTTACATACATAAAACTGGGGTTTTATGCATGTAAATCCTTTTGAATATTACACCATAGTTTATATCTCAACCAAATGGAGGGGCAGGTCTTCAAAGCTGCATGGGTCTCAACTGCACATTTTTCCTGAGATTCATACTACACTTCTTGCTCTTTTTCCACTGGGGTAGATTTTTAAAAAGTACGCCCGCGTGTACTTTTGTTCGCGCACCAGGCGCAAACAAGAGTACGCCGGACTTTAATAGATACGCGCGTAGCCACGCGTATCCTTTAAAATCCGGGGTCGGCGCACTCAAGGCTGTGCAAAATCGGCAGCCTGCGCGCGCCAAGCCGCGTAGCCTGCCTCCGTTCCCTCCGAGGCCGCTCCGAAATCAGAGAGACCTCGGAGGGAACTTTCCTTTCACCCCCCGCACCTTCCCCTCCCTTCCCTAACCCACCCCCCAGCCCTATCTAAACCCCCCTACCTTTGTTTGACAAGTTACGCCTGCCCGAGGCAGGCGTAACTCACGCGTGCTAGCCGCACGATTCCCCGGCCCGGGAGCAGTTTTGGAGGCCTTGGCCACGCCCCCGGGCCGTAACTACGCTCACGGTCTTGCCCTTGAATGACGGGCCGCCGCGACACGCCCCCCCATGAAAGCCCCAGTACGTACGCGCATCCCTAGGCTTGTGCGCGCCACCGAGCCTATTCAACATAGGCTCGATGCACGCAGGGGGAACTTGGGGCAGGTTTTTTGGGGGTATATGCGTATCTTACGCGCGTACCCTTTTGAAAATCTGCCCCACTCTGAATACAACTAAAGTCCATATCATATTCAGACTCAGTCCAGATAGCAAGTTAACCAGATAAACGTATCTGACTAATTTTGAAGGCATACTAAATAATAGTGCAGCTGCGCCTTTGAATAAAGGTAGAAACTGCATCTGGATACCTTTAGGTCAACCAAACTAAGACCTAGATTTATCATTTTGCAGGAAATTTTTCACGCTGAGAAGTGTCCAGACCTGTTTTTTTTATTTGGGGAGGAGAGAGAGAGAGAGAGAGACTCTCATAAGAGTCAACTATGTATACCACTGTAGGAAGGTCAGCTAGTAATTTGGGGTGAGGTTTTGGTGGTGGTCTAGGATTTGGGGGAGGGGGGGCAGTTTTACATGCACAATCAGAGGTAGGAACAGCCCAGTACACATCAGTGAAGATTTGCTATTATTTGGAGTGAGGAAAAGTTCACAAAGATGAGGTTTGCCCATTGTACTCTTGATCTAGTTTGATGCACTCTCTACCTAGCTTGCTTACCTGGCTAACTCAACTCCTCCCGCTCAAGCCCCTAACTTATCCAGCTAAATCCTAGCCTCCTACTTTATTAGCCAGCTAGGTTCCCAAATATTCAGTTAGCTGGGTAAATGCTTTTGAATATGGACCTCAGTTTATATATGTTAGTCACCTACCTGTGTCTTTGTATGGTTTTTTTAACTAACCACCAAATGTCATGTAATGGTGTTCAGCAACTTTAATATTGTGATATATTTTTAATTCTAAACCATTTTAGTTAATCTTATAAAAATAACTTGAAACAATGTTAACATTCAAGAAGAATAGAAACTTAACTTATAAAATCTGTGCCCTCTATATAGCATGCATGCAGTGCATTTCTACTTACAGCAGTAAATAATTCATTACAGTATTTGTGTTATTAACAGTGTACTGGTCCAAAGGTTGAAGTGTCAGTCACAGCACAAAAGCACTTTAATAATGGACTAATTTGCATGCATACTAAATAATTTACATATATAAATTATATATCAAAATATTCTCCTAGCTCAATGGAATACAATGGTTGATTTGTAGCTTTAGCAACTGTAGAGTCTTGAATATTTAAATACAGCACCTTTTAGAAGGCACACTGAAACAAGTTCTTTGGTTAAAGACATAACATTGACACTTTTTGTTGGTAAGGCAATATCTTGAACTTCAAGTTGCAGGAAGACAGCCATCACAGAATGGCCTCTTGTATATTGGGGCTCATTTACAAATTTAATTAGACAAAAGTAAGGATCCTAATGAGAAACCTATATAGTTTAATATTTAATACATTTTAGGATTACTGTAAAATCTAATTCTGCAAGCCACCATAGGACTAGGATAAAATTAGTATCTAGCTTAAAGTGAAAAATTAAATTAGAAGCCCTGAACAACTTTCTCATTTAACAATTTCTAAAAAAAAATTTGAAAATTCTAGGGAAATTGGTCTGAAATTCTGCAGCAGTTATGTGGCACATTTACATGATTTGTATATAAATGGGGCAATTTTGAAATCTTGCAGGGGGTTTGTAGTCCTGTGGGAACATTTTTAAAGGGTGTTGCCCTTTCAGGATATGGGGGTTGGCCAAACCACTGGAATGTTTGGAGCAGGGTCAAAGTCCACTTTGACCCTGCTCCAAACACAGGCATCCCCACAGGCTTAAATCACCTGTGGGGATTTCAAAATGGCTCTACCCTTCCCATACCTCTGTACGATGCCTTTTTCACAGCGGGTAAAAATATTCATACTGACAAAATTGCCCTGGAATTATAAATTTGCATTTTATTATAAAAACATTCATGGAGCAAGTTATGAATATGGAGGGAGGGAAGGAGGAATCTTGAGCTGATAGGTTACTGGGTAGGGATGTGCAGAGCAAAATTTTATGTTCATATTTTTTATGTCCGAAAGGGGGTCCCACTTGCGGCCAATATGGACATAAAAAAAAATCCAATGAGTTGGGTATATGTACATATGTGCAAAAAAAAAATTTAAACCCCCTCACCCTCCTTAATCCCCCCCCCAGACTTACCACAACTCCCTGGTGATCGAGCGAGGAGTGAGGACGTCATTTCTGCAATCCTTGGCGAGAAGCATGTGACGTCGGTGGCACGTCGAGTGACGCGGCGTCACGTGATTCCCGGCGAGTTCGCGCCGGACGGCTCGTTCGGCCCAAAAAGAACTTTTGGCCAGCTTGGGGGGGCCTCCTGACCCCCCCAAGCTGGCCAAAAGTTCTTTTTGGGCCGAACGAGCCGTCCGGCGCGAACTCGCCGGGAATCACGTGGCGCCGCGTCACTCAGACGCGACGTCACGTGATTCCCGGCGAGTTCGCGCCGGACGGCTCGTTCGGCCCAAAAAGAACTTTTGGCCAGCTTGGGGGGGTCAGGAGGCCCCCCCAAGCTGGCCAAAAGTTCTTTTTGGGCCGAACGAGCCGTCCGGCGCGAACTCGCCGGGAATCACGTGGCGCCGCGTCACTCAGACGCGACGTCACGTGATTCCCGGCGAGTTCGCGCCGGACGGCTCGTTCGGCCCAAAAAGAACTTTTGGCCAGCTTGAGGGGGTCAGGAGGCCCCCCCAAGCTGGCCAAAAGTTCTTTTTGGGCCGAACGAGCCGTCCGGCACGAACTTGCCGGGAATCACGTGACGTCGGCGTCACGTGATTCCCGGCTCGTTCGCGCCGGACGGCTCGTTCGGCCCAAAAAGAACTTTTGGCCAGCTTGGGGGGGGTCAGGAGGCCCCCCCAAGCTGGCCAAAAGTTCTTTTTGGGCCGAACGAGCCGTCCGGCGCGAACTTGCCGGGAATCACGTGACGCTGCGTCTGAGTGACGCGGCGCCACGTGATTCCCGGCGAGTTCGCGCCGGACGGCTCGTTCGGCCCAAAAAGAACTTTTGGCCAGCTTGGGGGGGCCTCCTGACCCCCCCAAGCTGGCCAAAAGTTCTTTTTGGGCCGAACGAGCCGTCCGGCGCGAACGAGCCGGGAATCACGTGACGCCGGCGTCACTCGACGTGCCGCCGACGTCACATGCTTCTCGCCAAGGATTGCAGAAATGGCGTCCTCACTCCTCGCTCCATCACCAGGGAGTTGTGGTAAGTCGGTGGGGGGGGATTAAGGAGGGTGAGGGGGTTTATATTTTTATTTTGGCTCAACAATCGCGATTTCCCACATATCGAACATATCTATGTTCGATATGTGGGAAATCCGATCGTTTATGTCGAATCAATTTTTTAAGTAAAAAAAAAATATGAGTTGCGTTTTACTAATGCGGTCAATCCGAATGCACACCCCTATTACTGGGTTTATTTGCTTTTTTTTGACCTGATAAGGTCCAATAAATCTAGGGACAAATTTAATTGAAAGCATCTTGAGTCGGATGTTATTTGTGCTGAGCCAGACCTTGTCTCCAGGAAGGACTTGCAAAGCAGATCTAGGTTTCCTGTCAGCACTCTTCTTAAAGCGATCAGCCACTTTCCTGAGGAAGGTCTAACTCTTCTTCCATACCTCCTGCAGGCTAGCAGAAAAGCAGTCTGCGGAGGTAGCTGTGGACATGTGGAGAAGTGGACATGTGGAGAACCCCGCACGCAAAAAACGAGGGTTGCCAATGTACCAGGGAAGGGCATCCAGGCGCGCGCAAGTTGCTACAGCAACAAAATTAAAAACATCCACAGGTAGGAGAAAGGGTTTAGAGGGTGGGGAGGAGAGGGGAAGGGGAAGGGAGGTTAGGGTTAGGGGGGTAGCCTGTGATGCATCGCCGCACAAATTTGCACAATTTTACCCCCCCCCCCTTGCGCATACCATGTACACATACGTGCGCGGATTATAAAATCCGGCATGCATGTGCGCACGGCCTGCCGATTTTATAACATGCATGCACTGGCGCCCGCATGTTATAAAATCGGTGCATCCATGTGCGCGCACCAGGAAGCGCGTGCACATGGACGCGTGCGCACACCTTATAAAATCTACCAGAAAATGATTAGAAAAAAAGCTTTAGTGAATCAGGCCCCAGGAGTAGTAAAAAGAAATTAAAAGTTAGAATGGCCAATAGTTTGGCAGCTTTGATTTGAGGGGAAAGAAACGATAAATCGTGCATTTAGGGTGAAAATCCCCAATGGCCACTTATTTTTTTTTATTTATTTGTATGTTTTTTTATACCGAAGTTTGGAGTCATCCTTCACTCCAGTTTACACTTGTAACAACAAATTACATTAAAACATTGATGAACTAATCAACATTAGGTAACAATGTATAAATATTAGAAACATTGAGTAACATTGATTGGCATTGGAAGCTTTGTGTGACATATAGTAACAGTGGGTAGTATTGCATAACCATTTCGGTTGATTGATGAGTAAATATAAGAAAATAGTAAAATAAGTAAAGAATATTAACGGTATAATTAGGTAATAAAAATAATCAGTCATAAATATAAGTAAAAAATAATAAATAAATAAATACTGGTATAAGGTAGTAATGTATCAAGATCATTAACGTTGCATATCATTGATGGTTGAGTGAAAAGTCTGGTAGTAAGGATGTGCATTTCTTTGAAATGAAACAGGAAATTTTAAGAAAATTGCCCATTTTGTTTCATTCATTTTTAAAATTAAATGAAAGAAAGATAAATGAAATTGTATTTATTTTCCTACAATTCATTTTTAAGAAATATGCCACCAAAATCACCGCCAACACCCCTGGGCTCTCAATTTTCACACCCAAGACCTCTCTCTCTCTCACCATGTTCATGTCCTCCATGAGGAAGGAGTGCTTCACTGGTTCTGAATTAAGCATAGACTGGTGGGATGAGGCCGGCACCATTTTAAACTTTAATTATTCAAAATGGCTCTGTCATAGGTCGGGAGCTGGTCTGCACTATTTTGTATTGCATAAGTAACAGTAGCTTCAACCTTGGTCTGCTGGTACCATTGTTAGTTTTGCCACACAAGCTGAAACCAGTCAGGCCCAGGCCGGCACCATTTAAGATGGCAGAATTTTAAAATGGCAGCAGTTTCAGCACCAGTGCCATTTTTTATCAGGGGGGGGGGGAGGAATCAGGAGTAGGGCCCTGGAGTGGTCCATTTGTTTTCAGGGAGAGGGGCCACCATTTTTTTGTTTTCTTTCTTTTTTTTTTCCTTGTTTTTTTTGTTTTTATTTTTGTTTTAAATAAGCAAAAAGAAACAAAAACAAACAACAAAGAACAAACAGAATGAATAAAGAAAAACAAAACAAAATAAATGTCTGTGCACACACCCCCTATCAGTTAGGAGGGCAAGAACTGAAAAACTATGAAACAAGATAGGAGCTTGGAGTACATATCTGTGACGACTTAAGTTTGATAACCAGTATGATAAAGCAATAACAAAAACGACCTCTTCTTATACATCCAAGCCTACTGTTATCACCAGAAGAAAAAAGGAAGAAACATTATCCTATACAGGACACTGACAGAACACTCTTTACGGTACTTCATTCATTTCTGAAGCTCCGCCTTCCTAATGACATTGAGAAGATGGAAGCAGATTATAGGAATGCTACTAAGCTAGTACAGGGCTTCCAAATCAAGCACAACACAAACATGCTTAAGGAACTCGAAATGTACTCTCTGGAGGAAAGAAAGGAAAAGGGATATGACAGAAATATTTAGACATTTAGCTGCCATCAATAAAGTAAGAAGATAGCATTTCCCACAGAAAAAAAGACCAGTGCACTACGGCAACTTCTCAGCCTAATTGACTCCACAAGGCTCTTTCAGTAAGTTTAAGTTACTCAATGTCCATTCTCTTGTACTGTTCTCATGATACGAGTTAAGCCAGTTTCTGAGAGCAGCACAAAAGTGTAAGCAATGCAATGTGCATTATTCAAGCTTACTCAAAGGGCTGCACAGATGACAATATTCAGCCAGCAGTTGCAGGGCAAAATTAACTGGATAAGTTTGTCAGGTTAGCTTTGTCAGATTCAGTCACATTTGTCCAGTAGAAATGTAACTGACATTTTTGTAGAGTGATTGCTCAAATTAAGGCCTGGATTTATCAAAATGCGGTAAGTACCGCATGCGATAGCAAAAGGGGTGTGTTTTATGCTTATAGCATTTATTACCTGTGTGAAAGCTAAGATACCCTTTTCAGATTCTGTGATATGTGCCAGACCTGTTGTATTTCCTGCATTCAACCACTGGGGGACCATTGTTAATGGTCCCAGGAGAAGAGAGAGAGAGAGAGAGAGAGAGAGAGAGAGAGAGAGAGAGAGAGAGAGAGAGAGAGAGAGAGAGAGAGAGAGACTGGCCATAATGTCATGGCCCATAGGTAGGTATTTGTATCCCTATGGTAGGCCCACCTAGTAACTCAAGGTGGGGTTTAAGTAAGAGTGTAGAGGGTTAGGGGCCACTTTGATATTCTACGTGACACCTACGAACAAAACAGTGGTCTCTTGTGAAGATTTGATGGCCTTCGGAGTGAGGAAACTCACTCCAAGATGAGATTTGGGCAATGTTCTCTCAACCTAGCTTGATGTTACCCAGGTAGAGAGTCCATCAAGCTAGGTTGAGAGAACCTTAAGGACTATAACTAATATTATATATTAGTTATAGTCCTTTATATAGTACCAGTTCTTAATACATATATATCTCTTGTGTTTATTTTTACATATTTTGCGATTGTTCTATGTAAGGGCCATGTCCAAAAGTTCTTAGTTGTATGTAAACCGATACGATGTGCAAATGGCTATCGGTATAGAAGAAACTCTAAATAAAAAAATAAAAAATAAAATAAAAATATATCGTCTGAATATCGACCTCTCAGTGTCACTGCTTCCACACTCTGTTCTGGGTCTTGCTCAGTCAATGCCATGAGCACAGCATGGGAGTATGAGCACTGCACGGCTCAGACATTAAAGAGAGTGACATTGAATTAGATTAAAGAACTAGCCGTGCTGCTGGATGCAGAGACAGGAATGGGATGAAAGTGAGAGTGGGAGCAGGAGTAAAAAAGAAAGTGAGAGAGGGCAAGGAAAACAAATGTTAGGATGCTGGGACAGGATTAGGAAGGGCTTTAGAGGACAGAATGAGGAAGGGGAAGGGAGAGAATGAGTAAGAGGTGGAAGAGAGCGAGAGAACGGTGCAGGTGAGCTGGGAGAGAATGGACAGAGGGATCACAGGGATAAGTGTTTGTCTTCCACTGCATTATGTGAAAAAAAAGTTTAAAAAGCACTGATATATTGTAGTCTAAGTACTAAAATTCCCTCTCCATAGTATAATATATCCATATTCTTCACCACTGTCCCTCCACTTGGTATTTGACAAAGTGGAGCCACGTGTTAAGAAGGGCAGGGCAAAAACGTGTGATGGGTCGATGATAAAGTGTAAATGAGAGCATTAAAATACATGGAGAAAAGTGAAGGACACATCAAAATGAAAAAGTATATAAGGGCAACAGGGATAACCATTCTATAGGCTTTTTGATAAGTAAGAGTTTCAATGGTGGCCCATCTACTGCATGCCATGAATAAATTAGCATGACCTTCAATTAATTTTGGAAAAATGAGCCAAAATTATTTCTTTCCAGGATGAGAAAACTATATTTGACAAGCAAATATTTTCACTTATATATATATATATATATATATATATATATATATATATATATATATATATATATATAACCTTACTTAGCACCATAATTTTACAGGTTTGAGTCCATCATGTATATTATTTATTTATTTATTTTATTTAAGGTTTTTATATACCGGCATTCATGAAGCGATCACATCATGCTGGTTTACATATAAACAGGGGTGCTAAAAATAAATAAATTTAAAAACATAAATAACGTGTCGAAGAAATGCAGTTACAATTAACAAGGGCTACTGAACTGGGAGCGGAGGAAATAAAGATAGTTTAGTAGAGACTAAATTATATACAAGGAGATGAAGTACAGTTGCTGTGTTGGATATGTTGATGGCGAGGCGCATTAAGTTAAGTCCGGGAAAGCTTGCATAAACAGCCATGACCTAAATCATGGTTCAAGGGATGCTGGGAAAGTAAGTCTTCTTATTCAATATGGGGTAGATTTTAAGAGCTACGCCCGGTTTTATAACATGCACGCGCAATGTTATAAAATCGGGGGTCAGCACGTGCAAGGAGATGCACAATTGGGCACTTTGCATGCGTCGAGCCCGCGCCGTACCGCGCTGCCTTCCCCCGTTCCCTCCCAGGCCACTCCAAAATTGAAGTGGCCTGGGAGGGAACTTCCCTACCCCCCCCACACCACCTTCCCCAACCTCCCCCGCCCTTTCCCCCCCTACCATTTTCTTTTTTTTTGTTGTTGTTGTTGTAAAACTTACTTCAGCCCTGGGGCTGAAGTAAGTTGCGAGCGCCAGCCAACTGCCGGCACGCGATCCCTGGCACAGCAGCTGTGCGGATGCCTCTGGCTACGACCCCACTCCACAGCCGGACCGCTCTGCCCTTATTGCAAGCCCTGGGACTTACATGCATCCAGGGGATTTACGCGCATCACCGCGTAACTCTCTGAAAATCCAGCCCTATGTGAAAACCTTTTTTCTATTGTCCTCTTTCCATCATAGGACACATCATAGGATGCAACTCTGCCTCTCCCCCTCTGTCGAAATATATGTTGATAGTAACAGATTCTTGGCAAAAGCTACATGTTATATAAAGCCTGTGTTATATTATGATTATCAGTTACTCATGCTGAACCAACAGGGAAAGACAATTAAAATAAAATGGTACACTAACTGGAATTTCTGAAGGCAGTATTTGGGATTTAAATCGTGACCTTAACGTAGACCATAAAAATAAAATTTCACGTGTGTGCTGCTTCCTGCATAGAATTATTTATCAGTAGCCAGTTTCATACTATGAAACTTTTCATGAAGTATGACATAATCTGGCTTAGTGCCCTATAGGATATATCAGCTAAAGACGTTTTTCTGATCTTGAAGAGAAATTATGTGGTATGCATGATTCTTATGATCCTGTAATCCAATAAGAATTTGGTTGTTGTGCTATTCATTTTCCCATTGAGCACTTCCTTTCCCCCATATGTTCATGGAGAATCCAAATATCCTATTTGTGGCTTGCTAGCTGAGGGAGTAATTTCTTTTCCAGGTTTGTCTTTACCTCCTCACAGTCTGTAAAATATGAACAAAGAAAAATCTAATTTCTGGCTTCTAAACTGTATGATGTAATGGCGCTCATCAGTATATGTAACAAGAGATGCCCAGTAATTATTATTGGCAGATATATTAAATTTGGAACACTGAATTTTCTCACAATAACCAAAATGTTGTATTGTCCTCATGCATTTTGAACTTTAAAACATTGTAGGGCACCTCTAATCAGTAATGGAAATATGCAAAGTACCCTACCTACCTACATCTATTTTTGACAACAGATGAGTCTGTTGTTCCTGTTTGAATAATATAACTTTGGTGAATTTATTTTCTCTCTGAATTTTCTTCTTGATGCCACGGTCTCTGGCTATTGCTTTATTAAAATAATAGTTAAAGGGTGTATATGTTATGTCTCTGGAAAGATCAGTGATAGTGAAATGGTGAAACTCAGACATAGATCAATCCTATCTATTAGAACCAATCCAGTGCTCTTACTTCCTACTGCTTAGTCAGCTCTCTGACTAGTGGATTTTAAAGGTGCTATGTGAGAGATACGTGCATGACTCGGCCCAGTGTGCACCACGCGGATTTTAAAAGCCGCGCTGGTACACTCATATCTCCTGGTACGCACACAGATGGAAAAGTTCCAAAAAGGGGTGGGGTCTGGGCAGGGCGTGGGTGGGCCGAGTGTGTAACATGAAGTCTGCGTGTAAGTATTTACACGTGCAAGTGCGCTGAGGTCACCTACTGTAACTTTTAGGGATGTGAATCGTTTTTCAACGATTAAAATTATCGTCCGATAATGTTTATATCGTCTTAAATCGTTATAGAACACGATACAATAGAAATTCTAACGATTTATCGTTAAAAATCGTTAAATCGTGTTAGTGCGCACTAAATCGAGTTAGTGCGCACTAACTTCCCGTTAGTGCGCACTAACTCAATTTAGTGCGCACTAACTGAAAATGATACAAATAAACACTTTCCAGGTCACTGAAGGTCAGTTAGGAATGAATATGTGTTCCTATTGGCTGGCTGCCCTCTTATCTATTGATGTTACCAAGGTTACCACTGAGGTGATGGTTGGGGGGATGGGAAATGGAACTGGAAACTAACGAACACCAACAGAAAATGAAACAAAGTGTTCACACTTCCCAGGTCAGTAAAGGTCACTTAGGAATGAATATGTATGTATGTATTCCTATTGGCTGGCTGTGCTCTTATCTATTGATGTTACCAAGGCTAATACTGAGGTAATGGTTGGGGGGATGTGAAATGGAAACAGTTGGAAGCTTGACAAAAAAAGTAATGTAATGATCAGCACTCACGTGACTAGAACTTGTTTGTTTATTATTTTTGTTAGCAGGCACCTGAAATGCTAGTGCATGTTGAATTTGCCAATCACTGTGCATTTTAGAAAGGTGGTCCTGGCTGGAACTGTACACAGTTCAAATATATGTAATTGATTGTTGGTAAGTGTATTTTTTAAGTAGTCACACTGGCACAAGTATTTACTTTTCCTCCTACTTAACTCACTAGCTCAGCTTTGTAAGAAGGGCTTCTCTGCTTGTGTGTTGTTTTTGTTTGGTGTGAGGAGAGCAGAAACATCAGATCTTTATTCAATCTACTACAGTCATCTCTTACAGTGCCCTATCCCTATTAATACCAGGAGTGTTGTGATCTTCCTGCACACAGTGCCCTAACCCTGATACCAGTCTGAGACAGCTCCCTCCCTGCATTACTAGTGAGAGGCTGGCTTCACAGACAGGGGGGAGCTGCCTGACCCTCACTCCTGACTTCCCCCATGTCCCAGCTAGTGAATGGTGTGTGGGTGAGGGGGGGGGGGAGGATGGTGAAGTCTGAGACAGCTCCCTCCCTGCATTACTAGTGAGAGGCTGGCTTCACAGACAGGGGGGAGCTGCCTGACCCTCACTCCTGACTTCCCCCATGTCCCAGCTAGTGAATGGTGTGTGGGTGAGGGGGGGGGGGGAGGATGGTGAAGTCTGAGACAGCTCCCTCCCTGCATTACTAGTGAGAGGCTGGCTTCACAGACAGGGGGGAGCTGCCTGACCCTCACTCCTGACTTCCCCCATGTCCCAGCTAGTGAATGGTGTGTGGGTGAGGGGGGGGGGGGGAGGATGGTGAAGTCTGAGACAGCTCCCTCCCTGCATTACTAGTGAGAGGCTGGCTTCACAGACAGGGGGGAGCTGCCTGACCCTCACTCCTGACTTCCCCCATGTCCCAGCTAGTGAATGGTGTGTGGGTGAGGGGGGGGGGGGAGGATGGTGAAGTCTGAGACAGCTCCCTCCCTGCATTACTAGTGAGAGGCTGGCTTCACAGACAGGGGGAGCTGCCTGACCCTCACTCCTCCGGGGTATTGTGATCTTCCTGCACACAGTGCCCTATCCCTGATACCAGGGGTGTTGTGATCTTCCTGCATGCAGTGCCCTATCCCTATTAATACCAGGAGTGTTGTGATCTTCCTGCATGCAGTGCCCTATCCCTATTAATACCAGGAGTGTTGTGATCTTCCTGCATGCAGTGCCCTATCCCTATTAATACCAGGAGTGTTGTGATCTTCCTGCATGCAGTGCCCTATCCCTATTAATACCAGGAGTGTTGTGATCTTCCTGCATGCAGTGCCCTATCCCTATTAATACCAGGAGTGTTGTGATCTTCCTGCATGCAGTGCCCTATCCCTATTAATACCAGGAGTGTTGTGATCTTCCTGCATGCAGTGCCCTATCCCTGATACCGGGATGTGTGCAAGAAGATCACAACACCCCCGGTATCAGGAATAGGGCACTGTGTGCAGGAAGATCACAACACCCCCAGTATCAGGAATAGGGCACTGTGTGCAGGAAGATCACAACACCCCTGGTATTAGGGATAGGGCACCGTGTGCAGGAAGATCACAACACTCCTGGTATTAATAGGGATAGGGCACTGTGTGCAGGAAGATCACAATACCCCTGGTATCAGGGTTAGGGCACAAGTTCTAGTCACATTGACTGATCACATTACTTGTTTTGTCAAGCTACCAACTGTTTCCATTTCCCATCCCCCATATACTGTCAGTAGGAAACTTGGTAACATGAATAAATAAGAGGGCAGCCAATAGGAATACATATTCATTCCTAAACTGACCTTAACTGACCTGAAAAGTGTCAAATTGTATCATTTTCAGTTAGTGCACACTAACTCCCAGTTAGTGCGCACTAATCGGAAAAAAACGATTTTTAACGATTTTTTAACTAAAAAATCGTGCCTAAGACGATTTTTTTGCCCTGCCACACGATTTCTATCGTTAAGACGATATGGAAAACGATTCACATCCCTAGTAACTTTACTTCTGCTATGGATGGCGTGTAAGTAATATAAAAACTAGGCTAGTCAGCGGGGTTTTAAGGGTTGGGGCTAAAAGGGTAAAAGGGAGGCAAGTTAGATAGGGGGTTTAGGAAGCTTCTTTTTTACTGGGGTGAACTGGGAACCAACTGGGGAAACAGGTAATTGCGTTGGCTCATGTATCTACTAAAATCCCCCCGCTTATGCACTCAAGGCGACATTTGCGCTCACATGCGTGCTTCAATATAGTCATGCGCACAAGTATGCGTCTATAGCCAATTTTATAGCACACACGTATACACGCGTACGAGATATACACGCGTATATTATAAAATTGCCATGTCCATAAACTCGGCGGCCACTTTTATTACTGGCAGACAGGCAGGTTATGAAAACCGAGGCCGAGTTTACCGGTGTCGGTCTTCATAACCGGCAGCCATGGCAGGTCACGTTAGGAAGGAGACGCTAAGGTCGCGCAAGCGACCCTAGTGCCTCCTTCCCAGTGCAACCCCTAATTTCCATATTGCATGGGGCCCCCCTTGCGGGCACCATGCGTGCATTGGAAAGTGGGCGCTGAAAAGTTTGTGCCCGCTTTCAGCGCACATAATTACATTGGCCCCAAAAATTGCTACCCTTGCTTCCTTAACTCATAACACAATTCCTTCAACCTGGGATACTTGAGAAATAAACAATACAACTCAACCCGCAAAACTACTAACTCTGTAAGAAGGCAATCTTTTTACCTCTTTTCGATAAATGATATTCTATTTGCAGGAACACATCTGTGGTGGCTTCTTATTTGTGCTACCTGCAAAAGTTTGCAAAGGCTTCATGGTCTGTACTATGATGAAGAATCCAAGAAATGTTCCTTTCCTTTCCAGGAAGACCAGCCAGTGCCTGAAAAGCATGCAGGGATGCAAGAGCAGCCAGTTGAAACAGAGACATAGAGGCCGATGCACCAAGCTACAAAATGTTTTCACTGAAAGATTTCTCACATTAACAATTTTTCAAAAGGCAAACAAGTGCACGAAAAAATACTGGTGTGGATATTTTGTGAAAACGTTTCCATGAATACACCTTTTACATAAACATTTTCAAAACTTTGCTTTGCAATAGTAAATCTGTACTTCACCACTTCCGGAGGAAGTGGTGAAGTCTAAAATGGTGAAGGACTTCAAAGGGGCATGGGATAAACACTGTGGGTCCATCAAGTCTAGAGGACATGAATAAAAAGGCAGCAAAAAACTGCACGGAGCGGCAGTAGCCACAGAGGCATTCACAGAGCGGGATGCCAGTGGCCAGTGGTTGGTGTTCCACCTTCACGGAGCGGAAGGATGGAGGGCTGCCATCTCCAAAAAAAAAACAAAAAACAGGGGTGGGTAAGAGTATGGGGCAGGGGTGTGGCCTGCTTGTTGCAGTGGTTGCTACCCCAATTGAGCTGGATGTTCACTTGGATGCAGATCCGGCGCTGCTCTCTACATTGGTGGTGGGGTGGAGGGGAATTAGGGCTGGAGGGTACTGAAAGCCAATAGTAACAGGTGGGTGATAGAAAAAGATTTAAAAAAAAAAAAAGGATAAAGTGCGTAGCTTGCTGGGCAGACTGGATGGGCCATTCGGTCTTCTTCTGCCGTCATTTCTATGTTTCTATGTTTCTATGTAATGTATAGTCTGTGCAAAAATGTAATCGAATGGCACATTGAGCTGTTGCAATACATAATCAGTTAATATAGCATTTTGAAAAAACAGGACTGTGAAAAAGGTTTAATGGACTAATTTTTGCAAAAAAATAACATAAAAAACCCTATAATTCAAGAGATATAGTTGCAGATAGATACCATGGTTGAATTTTATGTTTCAATGAATCTCTAACTGGTAGATTTTAAAAAGCCCATGTGCACGAAATTCTAGTGATATGCGCACAAGTGTTCCGAGCACATGGGGATGGTATTTTACATATATAGCATTTATGCATTTTATAGCTATGAGTGCACAACATTGTGCACATAAAGAATAGGCATGTTGGGGCATGTCATGGTGGCCTTTATACATATGTGCGTATGATGTATATTATAAAGGACGCACACCCGTGATGCAGCAGATTTAGGCATATACACGCACGTATATTTGCTACTACCAATTTATATGAGGTAGGGCAAACATTCATTTGACTGGGCTGTCTGTCTGGGTAAGTGGACACAGAAGCAGGTCAGGAGGTACTCCCACAATCCAGTGGGAACACTGAGAGGAGAGGATCACCTTGCTGCCAGCTGAAAGGAATCAGTAAGCTTTGCTTGGGAATTTTTTTTTTTTATTCGGGCGAAGTTAACTATTGAGGAATATTATTTAGTATGTTTGTTTGTGCTTTTAATAGTCAGTAAGGCAGGAAAAAAACAGACATTAGACTGTATTTTTAAATAGTCAGTAAGGCAGCTAATAAGCAGAAGTTAGAGTGTTTGTATATTTAAAAAAGAAAAGGGTAGCCAGAAGCTAGAAATAAGCTAGGAGCAGTGTATATCTAAGTAAAAAGGTTGTAAAGTTCAGTTCACTCACCTTGGAAAGGTGTTGAGGTAGTGTGATTTGGTTTGATTAGGTAACAATATTTGTTAATCAAGAGAGCAGTGAATCACTCTGGCTGACTAACTGGAGTGTTAAGGTTGTGTGATTGATTTGATTAGGTACCATCATTTGTTAATCAGAATAGCAGTGAGTCACTCAGGACAACTAACTGTAGTATAAATCTCCAAAGGGATTGTTTTGCACTCATTTACCTTAGAAGGACAATATATATTGCAAGGGAACACTGAGAGGAGAGGATCACCTTGCTGCTGGCTGAAAGGAATCAGTAAGTTTTTGCTTGAGATTTTTTTTTTTTTAATTAGGGCAAAGTTAACTATTGGGGAATATTATTTAGTGTGTTTGTGCTTTTAATAGTCAGTAAGGCAGCAAATAAACAGAAGTTAGTATTGGGACTCATACCTTTTAATATATTTATAAATGATCTGGAAAGGAATATGATGAGTTAGATAATCAAATTTGCAGATGATACAAAATTATTCAGAATAGTTAAATCACAAGCAGATTGTGATAAATTGCAGAAAGACCTTGTGAGACTGGAAAATTGGGCATCCAAATGGCAGATGAAATTTAATGTAGATAAGTGCAAGTTGATGCATATTGGGAAAAATAACCCATGCTATAATTACATAATGTTAGGTTCCATATAAGGAGATGCCACCCAAGAAAGAGATCTAGGCATCATAGTGGATAACACATTGAAATTGTCAGATCAGTGTGCTGTGGCAGTCAAAAAAGCAAACAGAATGTTGGGATTTATTAGAAAGGGAATGGTGAATAAAACGGAAAATGTCATAATGCCTCTGTATCGCTCTATGGTGAGACTGCACCTTGAATACTGTGTACAATCCTGGTCACCACATTAAAAAAAGATATAGTTGCGATGGAGAAGGTACAGAGAAGGGCGACCAAAATAATAAAGGGGATGGAATAGCTCCCCTATGAGGAAAGACTAAAGAGATTAGTCTTTAGTCTTTCTTTAGTCCCCTATGAGGAAAGACTAAAAAGATGAGGAAAGACTAAAGAGATTAGGACTGAGGAGAAGTTCATTAACGGCTATTAATCTAATTTACTTAAGGATTAGTCATTGCTATTAATTGCATCAGTAGCATGGAATCTTCTTGGTGTTTGGGTACTTGCCAGGTTCTTGTGGCCTAGTTTGGCCTCTGTTGGAAACAGGATGCTGGGCTTGATGGACCCTTGGTCTGACCCAGCATGGCAATTTCTTATGTTCAGTTTGGAGAAGAGATGGCTGAGGGGGGGATATGATAGAGGTGTTTAAAATCATGAGAGGTCTAGAGTGGGTAAATGTGAATCGGTTATTTACTCTTTCGGATAATAGAAGGACTAGGGGGCACTCCATGAAGTATGTGGCACAGTTAAAACTAATCAGAGAAAGGTCTTTTTCACTCAACACACAATTAAACTCTGGAATTTGTTGCCAGAGGATGTGGTTAGAGCAGTTAGTGTAGCTGGGTTTAAAAAAAGGATTGGATAAGTTCTTGGATGAAAAGTCCATTACCTGCTATTAGTTAAGTTGACTTAGAAAATAGTAGAGATGGGAATCAGGTGCCGGAATCGGTTCTGATTTTGGTATCGGGGACCCGCCGGAAATTTTGTTTCTCGCAGTCCGGACGGTTTTTTTTTTTTTGGCTGTTCCAAGCTGAAAAAAAACCTCCACCCCCGACACTTTAGATCTAATTATTTATAATCCCCCACCCTCCCGACTCCCCCAAAACTTGCCTAAAGGCCCTAGTGGTCCAGCGGGGGTCCCGGGAGTGATCTCCTGCTCTCGGGCTATCGGCTGTCAGTAAACAAAATGGTGCCAGTGGCCCTTTGCCCTTGCCATGTGACAGGGGTTATCAGTGCCATTGGCTGGCCCCTGTCACATTGTAAAACCTCTAAAAAAACACTACTTACAATCTAAAAGCTGAAAATGAAATATATAGGACATGGTTGGGAAAAACTAGGGACCAAAACTATTTACAAAAACAGGAAAAGAGGCCAGGGCAGTAAGGAGGCCAGAGACCGCAGATTTAGGGGCCTTGCCGAATAAAAGCCCATGCACCAAGGTAGACCCAGCAGTATCAAGCCATGATGCCACACGACCTCGGCTAGGAGCCAGACTTCTTGGGCAAGACTCCCAAGGGTAGCTTCTATCACCCTCAGCCATTCCTCTATCAACCGCGTGGCCTGAGCAAACTGCTCCTGAGAACCAGGCTCAGCGCCTGGAGCGAGTGCTCCGGATGCTGAGCCTAGTTCACCAGGCAGACCAGCAGCTGATGGAGGAAGAAACTAAGGGTGATGGGGGCCTCCCTAGGCCAGAAAAGGCTGGCCAGTCTAGGTTTCAGCGTCCCTACTACCCCGGTCCAAAAAGGGAGGGGAGGGAGTTGTGGCCCGGGGTGCACCTCTGCAAGGGGTTTGACTACCACTGCTAGCGCCTCTCCTGCTGGTGGCTGGGGTGGGGTAGGATCAGCCTGCTCCTCCCTACCAGTGGCAGCTGCATCAGTGGGGGCTGTGGATGGGCCATCGCCAGTGGTCTCCTCCACTATCACTTCCTCCTCCTCCATCTCCTCCACCAACGTGTTGTCATCTGTGAAGAGAACAGCAATAGTGTGTCATGTGCTTTCGTTGGGTTAGAGGGTATTAGTTGGGAAGGTGCAGGGCAAGGGCAAAGCTAATAGGTATGAGGCTATGACATCCTATATGTGGTGCCAAACTGAGAGATACATCTTTGGACATTGAGAATACCTGTTTCAACGGGCTGTTACTGCCTTGCATGTGCAATGGGCTGTGTGTTAGACTCTGTGACAGGATAGGAACTGAAGAGTAGTGGTCTAAATATCAAGGCATCTAGAGACATCAGGTTGTACATACCAGTTGTGCTGGATAGGGCCATATAATGTGCATGCAATGAAATGTTTGAGTGTTTGTAAAGAACCAGAAGGTATCCCAGCTAGCCCAGAAGGTACCTTTCAATGAACACCTCATGACAGCACTCCCTGTGACCCTGAGAGCATTTTTGATGTGTGTGTTTGTTTGTGTCTGTGTGACTGAGGATTTTGATAAGCTGAAAGCATAGTCAGGGTCATGCAGACCAGTAGTCCCATGTGCCTCTCACCAGCGTGCGGAAAAAGGTTTTTTTAAATGGCTCCCACCAGGGATGCCAATTGAGTGACATCCCTGGAGGTAAAATTGGGTTGGCATGCTAGTGGAGGCATCTTGTGTTGCAGGAGACCTGGAAAGAATAGGAAGTGCTGCCCTAGTGGAAGTTTGCATGCATGAAGGTTTGCATGCATGAGCGTGAGCAAGTATGTGCGCAAGGTTACATACAATCAACTGCGTCCACATACGTGCATTTTGCAAAGTGTGTGCACACTTCCACACACATTACAAAATGCTCTCTTGTGTGTGTGCATGGACAGGTAGGTGCATTTTAAAGTAACTGTCTAAGTGAACAGAAGCTGACACAATCTCTAAATGGTACAAAGTTAAACACATCTTTCTGCAAATATTAATGCATAATTATGATTTATTTGCATTTTTTTACAGATTTAAATTAATTGAAAAAGAGAATATGGTAAATGCAAATGTTTGTACAACTTCTCAGTATTTTATAAACCTCCTTTGCCTGAAATAAGGGTTTCCAAACCTTTCCTGTAACCAACTAAGGGGCTCATTTATCAAAATGTGCTAAGGCATTTTCACATGCGTTAAGGGCTTATCGCATGAGAAAAGCCCAGTTAATGCATGTGATAGCACCATATCGTATGGTGCGATGCAAATTTGAAAAACAGGAGGAATTAGGGGTGGGGAGTGGGCTGGGTTTGCCAGTCTGTGAAATGCTATTGCACAGACAATGCCGATTTTAACTACACCTTTCTCAGTAGTGTTAAGCTGTGTGATAGCTTGCATTACAGTTTTATTGCAATTCATGAGAGGCCTGTTTTAGTAGATTTGAAGCTCCTGGAGCACCAGACTAGCCATCTGGGGGGGAGAGAGAGAGAGGCCTGTTTTAGTAGATTTGAAGCTCCTGGAGCACCAGACTAGCCATCTGGGGGGGAGAGAGAGAGAGAGACTAGCCATAATGTCCTCTCCCTAGATAGGTATTTGTATCCCTATGGGAGGCCCACCTAGTAACGAGGTGAGGTTTAGGTATTAGTGTAGGGGGTTAGGGGTCACTTTGACATTTAACGTGAGACGTACGAACAGAGCAGTGGTCTCTTGTGAAGATTTGATGACCTACAGAGTGAGGAATCTCACCCAAAGATGAGATTTGTGCAAGGTTCTCTCAACCTAGCTTGAGGGACACTCTACCTGGGTAACATCAAGCTAGGTGGAGAGAACATTGCACAAATCTCATCTTTGGGTGAGTTTCCTCACTCCGTAGGTCATCAAATCTTCACAAGATAACACTGTTCTGTTCGTACGTCTCACGTTGAATGTCAAAGTGGCCCCTAACCCCCTACACTAATACCTAAACCTCACCTCGAGTTACTAGGTGAGTCTCTCATAGGGATACAAATACCTATATAGGGAGAGGACATCATGGCTAGTCTGTCTGTCTGTCTGTCTCTCTCTCACTCTCAACAATGGTCCCCCAGTGGTTGAATGCAGGAAATACAACAGGTCTGGCACTTATCACAAAGGGCCTCATTTTCTAAAGTATCACAGGCCTGCGATACTCTAGATAATGAGGGGCGGGGGGCCAAAACTGGGGGGCGGTCCTGCGCTAGCTGGCAGTGATTACACCGCCATGGTGCGATCGCTGCCGGTTTCGCACCCAATAGCGCCACCATAGAAGGTGTAGCTATTGGGTGCGAACTAGGACGCGAAAAGGGCCTTACCTTTTCATCACCCGCGGCATCTTTGCAGAGTCGGCCCTGGTGATGCCCCGACTCCTCCTCTTCCGGGGCCGATGCCGCCCCCATTTTGGTATCGCACGCGATAAGGGACTTTTCGCGTGCGACACCCCTTTTGCTATGGCATCGCATTTTGATAAATCCAGGTCTAAGGGCCTTATTTTCTAAATGTATCGCACGCGGTAAGGGACGTTTTGCATGTGAAATGTCCCTTTTCGCGTGCGATACCAAAATGGGGGTGGAGTTGGCCCCAGAAGAGGAGGAGTCGGGGCATCACCGGGGCCGACTCCATGAAGCTGCCATGGACGACGAAAAGGTGAGGCCCTTTTCGCGTCCGCGTTAGCTCCCAATAGCTTCACCTCCTATGGTGGCGCTATTGGGTACGAAACCGGCAGCGATCGCACCACAACAGTGCGATCGCTGCAGGCTAGCACAGGCCCGCCCCCCATTTCGGCCCCTCGCCTCTCATTTCATAAAGTATTGCAGGCCTGTGATACTTTAGAAAATGAGGCCCTAAGAGACTTTCTTTCATTTCTTTTTTTTTTTTTTACTTTCATTAATTAAAAAAATTTCAATTCAACTATCCTTTAAATAAGCAACCAAATGAATAATTAAACACCCATATATATATATATATACAAAAAAAAAAAGGAAAAAACCCAATAGTATAATTATCATATTTAGACCTCAATATGGCAGATAATTAACAGGAAGAAAAACAGGAAGAAAATTCTACCATCAAAATAATATCCAAATAATCTCCAGTACGTCTATTTGAAACTGACACGGAGGTAAGAAGCCCTCCAACTATTCGGGTTAAAATAAGAAAAAAATTAGGAGCAGCAAGTTTACTTATGCTTCTACACAGAAATGTTAACATGAATAAAGCTCTCAAGTCCATCACCCTCTATCTCTTCATCACAACTAATTTACATCTCTGCCATGTATATTGAGAAATAGGGGATATTTGCTGACCCCAAAAAAAGTGAGTTCCTCAAATGAAAAAAAAAACATTTGTGAGATCCAAATCTTACCTGACTTTGATGAAAAAGTGGTTTTACAGTGGTTTTACAGGAAACTTTCCCTTGTGAAGATCTATTTCCCCCCACAGCCAGATAAAATAATACATAGAAGGAAGAATAGAAGCCACAGTGAATTTAAATGTTCCACGTTGAACTTCTTCTGCATATCATAGAAACATAGAAACATAGAAACATAGAAATGACGGCAGAAGAAGACCAAACGGCCCATCCAGTCTGCCCAGCAAGCTTCACATTTTTTTCTCATACTTATCTGTTTCTCTTAGCTCTTTGGTTCTATTTCCCTTCCACCCCCACCATTAATGTAGAGAGCAGTGATGGAGCTGCAACCAAGTGAAATATCAAGCTTGATTAGTTAGGGGTAGTAGGGGTAGTAACCGCCGCAATAAGCAAGCTACACCCATGTTTATTTGTTTTACCCAGACTGTGTTATTCAGCCCTTATTGGTTGTTTTTCTTCTCCCCTGCCGTTGAAGCAGGGAGCTATGCTGGATATGCGTGTAGTATCAGTTTTTCTTCTCCCCTGCCGTTGAAGTATAGAGCTATGCTGGATATGCGTGAAGTATCAGTTTTTCTTCTCCCCTGCGGTTGAAGCAGGATATGCATTGAAAGTGAAGTATCAGGCTTATTTGGTTTGGGGTAGTAACCGCCGTAACAAGCCAGCTACTCCCCGCTTTGTGAGTGCGAATCCTTTTTTCTTCTCCCCTGCCGTTGAAGCAGAGAGCTATGCTGGATATGCGTGAAGTATCAGTTTTTCTTCTCCCCTGCCGTTGAAGCAGAGAGCTATGCGTGAAGTATCAGTTTTTCTTCTCCCCTGCCGTTGAAGCAGAGAGCTATGCTGGATATGTATTGAAAGTGAAGTATCAGGCTTATTTGGTTTGGGGTAGTAACCGCCGTAACAAGCCAGCTACTCCCCGCTTTGTGAGTGCGAATCCTTTTTTCTTCTCCCCTGCCGTTGAAGCAGAGAGCTATGCTAGATATGCGTGAAGTATCAGTTTTTCTTCTCCCCTGCCGTTGAAGCAGAGAGCTATGCGTGAAGTATCAGTTTTTCTTCTCCCCTGCCGTTGAAGCAGAGAGCTATGCTGGATATGTATTGAAAGTGAAGTATCAGGCACTGAAAGTGAAGTATCAGACACTGAAAAGGACCTAGCAAAATTTAGGGAATGTAAATTTTGCTTCCCAGAATAGTTCTTCATATTTTTAATCTCTTAGTTCTTACTGTCCCTGCACAGATCCAGATCACTCCCTTGCAAAATTTTACATGAAGACTCACAAACAGTTATCTTATGTCCCTGATCCTTAATAAGCCAGAAATGAGAGGGCAAGTTAAGACCGAATTATCAGTCTTAACAATCAGAGAGCTCTTCAGTTTCATTATCACAGTCCAAATAGTTCCCAGTCTAATCAATGGAGGTTTCACCAGATTGTAATGGGTCATTTAAATATTACCCTGTGGAGAAACTTCTTCTTTGGGTATCATAGCTCCAGAATCCTATAGTACCCAAATGTAATTTGCTTTGAAGTAGCTGAAAGGTGGAATATAGATAAAAAAAAATAGAATCCATCTTCTGAACAGAAGATTTGCCCTCACGAGTGGAAGGAACCAAGACAACGCTAGACAACGCTAGACTCCTAATCCCATTCCCCCCCCCATCAGCGTCTGCTGAATCTTCTACCCCTACTTTGGAAATATGGGAGTGAAAAAAAAAGGTATCATTAAGAGTAAGTACTTACCTTATTCAAAAAGTGCAGACGAATATGACCAGTCAATTTGACGCTGAACAGTGTTTCAAGGTCTACTCTCTGCATCAGGGGAACTTACCTCCACTTAGAAAAGGATCCTTCTTTTTTTGCAACAGAAAACCAACAATATTGAAACTTTCTTCCCTTGATTGATAGGTGTTTCAGCCAATCAACAGTTAATAGAATATACAGCAGCCACGACTATAGGATTGCACTCTTTCAAATCAGTCAATTATTTAATTTAAATCTCTTGGTGCAACTGTGTCAAGTTTAAGTATCCACAATTGTTCACTAGTGGCCAGTTTCTTCTGTCTGTCACCTCCTTTCTCACTGACCAGAACATGTCAATGACCGTTCATTTTAATTGATTAAAAGTGTGCTGTGCTGGAAGATGATGAGAAACCGTCAGTGCTGTCACTTTCCCATTTCTGTTGAAGAAGAACCCTTTTCTAACTGTTCACGAGTTCCCCTGATACAGAGAGTAGATGCTGTAATCTTTTGAAACATTGTTCAGCATCAGCTTGACCAGTCATATTTGCCCGCACGTTTTGAACAAGATTAAGTACTTATGACTTTATAGAAGTGGCAAAAGTGTCACACAGAGATTGAATGATATTTTATATGCATAACGAAAAGAAAATGATAAAATAAGAGAGGCTAATGATGAAAGGGTTTCCTCACAGCACAAATACAAATTTGAGGTCTCTCAATTGGAAGTGATATATATTGAGTGATCTGAGTACTGGGTTGGATTTTTACCTTATTAACTGTGGCAATCATACACCCTTATATTTCTTTGCAGCTTTCCCGTGACTACAAGACAAAGGTGAAAAATCTGTCTGGTTTGCCCAATATCTTATCTGGAAAACTTGCCAAATTTTTTTCCCAAGGATCTCAGTGAAAACAACTGAAAACTCTAAAAAAAAAAAAAATCAGAAATGACTTTGAAGAAATTCAGCAATCCATTTAAATTCAAAGTTGATTTTGCAGACATGCTTCAAAAGTTGTCAGCCACCAGTCTGTCATTTTAAATAAAGGGTTTTTGACCTATCCAATGAAACTGTAGATTTCTCTGGGTTCATTAAATTGCTTCATGAAACGCTATTAAAGATGTTCGCACATCCCTACTCATGTTAACAGGATTTTTTTTTTTTAGAGAAGTGAACAAGGAATCAAGTCAGAGCCTTGATTTAGGTGACCCAAGATTTGTTTGTCTTGCCCTCCTCTATTTTTATCTTCTATAGAACATTATAACACTAAATCAATAAAAGGAATATTATATTGCCAGAGTTATAGTCCACTTTATCAACCAACAATGTACTGCTGTACATTTTATCAATAAACATAATAAATAATTTATCAATGAGTGTCAAGATGCTCTAGAGAAAGAGGCCCAATAAACCTTTGAAACAGGCATCTATTGAAAAATAGCTCAGTCTTGTAATTTCTGTTCTGTTGTCAGCAAGACTTTCTGTTATCACACAGTACTACAGTTAAGGACTGAAAAATATATCCCACATATACCTATAAAAGCACAGAAATGATACTACACATGCGTACTTGACTGTAAATGTTTAAAAGTTGGGAATAGAATTGTGTTTATTTATATGCCACTATTCACAAACTTCAAAGCAGATTATATTCAGGTATAGGTATTTCCCTGTCCCCAGAGAGCTCATAATCTAAATTCATACCTGATTAATGGAGAGGAAAGTGACTTGCCCAAGGTCACAAGGACCAGTAGCGGGATTTGATGCCTGGCTTGTAGACACTGCTCTAACCACTAGGCTACTCTTCCTCCATTGATATACTAAGCACTGCTATTTTCAAGTTTTATTTTTCTACTGGGATTTACAGTACATACAAATGAAGCTACTAGAAAAATAATATGCAGAATTTTACTACAATAATTTTTGCAAAACAAACCCTACACATTAAGATGTAGAGGTTTTTTGGCAAAAAAATATTTTAGAAAATAAATTTTGCAAATTTTTAAATGTTTTTCATAATTTGTCATCACTGATATTCATTAACTATTGCTTTAAATAACATTTTGCACATCTGTGCACATGTTTTATTATTTGCAAAAAAAACCCCGAAAAAAAAAAGACTTTCCAAGTCCATTTTACACTCTAAATCGGGAAATAGTGTGTGCTATTTCAAATGATATCCACTATTGGTTGTTTATTCTGTCAAAAGTACAAAGACTAGGAGACATTCAATGAAGTTACTAGATTATATATTTAAGACAAATAAGAGAAAATATTTTTTTACTGAACACAAAATTAAACTCTGGAATTCATTGTCGGAGGATATGATGAAAGCTGTTAGTATAGTTGGGTTTAAGAAAGGTTTAGACAAGTTACTGGAAGAAAAGACCATAAAACATTATTACGGTGGACTTGGAGAAATTCACTGCTTCCCCTTGGGATAAGCAGCATGGAATCTATCGAACTTTTAGGATCCTGCCAGGTACTTGTGACCAGGGTTGTCCACCATTGGAAACAGAGTATTAGGCTTGATGTATCTTTGGTCTGACCCAATATGGCAAATTTTATGTTCTTATGAACTTACCACTCAAAAGCTAGTCAAGAATTATAGCGCTAGTCCAATAAAAATGAATCTTGCACATCTTGTTTATTGACCCTTTTACTACATTTTGAATTGAAAATTAGGCAGGAAAACATGCAGTAGATCTAAGATAACAATCAGAAACAATCCTTGGGGCAGATTTTCAAAGGCTACGCATGTAACCTGAGAAAATCTGACCCGGCGCGCGCTGAGCCTATTTTGCATAGGCTCGGCAGCACGCACAAGCCCTGGGACGCGCGTATGTCTCGGGGCTTTGAAAAAGGGGCATTCGGGGGCGGGACCGAAGCCTAACATCCGCCGTGCCGGGGGATGGCGTGCCGGCAGCGGTCCGGTGCACGCAAGTTATGCCTGCCCGGAGGCAGGCGTAACTTCAACGATAACGGTAGAGGGGGTTAGATAGGGCTGGGGGGTGGATTAGATAGGGAAAGGGAGGGGAAGGTGGGGGGGGGGGGGCAGAAGGAAAGTTCTCTCCAAGGCTGCTCCGATTTTGGAGCGGCCTCAGAGGGAATGGAGGAAGCTTGCGTGGCTCGGCGTGCGCAAGTTGCACAATTGTGCACCCCCTTGAGCTCGCCGACCCTGGATTTTATAACATGCACGCGGCAGTGCGCGCATGTTATAAAATCGGGCTTAGATTTGTTCCTGCCGGGTTGAGCGAACAAATCTACGTCCGCGCACAGGTTTGAAGATCTGTCCCCTTGTCTTCTAAATACTTCATTGTTGTTAACTTCTTAATTATCTACTATGCTAGCCTCTAAATGTACCATACATTTTGAGGACGTTCAGGGTTACCAAAACCTCTGGTCTTCGAAAGCTCATGCCTTAATAAATTGGCTAGTCTGTATGGTGATGCCCATCTCCGTCATATTTTTTTGAAGATTCCATAGGTGTTATTTATCCTAAACCTTTGTTCTTCAGCTGGCTGGACAGTACTGCTGGATGAATGCCGGTTGATACTGAAGGTTTTTCACATACTATGAAATAAAAGTATAATAAGTATGATGATACGCATAATAAAAGGTTACATTAATTATGGGTGGGAGAGAGGAACGTCTCTAAGCTAAGCCTTCATTAAAGGAAAAAAATTGGTAAATATTTAGCCGTATAGAAATTGTCACCTCTTTAAATTAATAAAGGAAATTATGACAACTTAGTTCTAGCTCCCTGGAATTTCAGTCTCCATAATTTGCAGTTATTCCTGGGAAGTCTGGAAAAAGAAATTGGCATTGTACATGTTTGCGGTCTCAGAGCGCACTTGTAAATGAAAAAGAAAATTTCAAAGCATCCCACACACTCTGTTTAATCATCTCAATGGCCCCTGATAAGCAATTAAAAATATAAATTCTATCGTTAAATTATTTCTTTTGTGAGGACGTAACTCTTTCAAAGGTTGTTTTTAATCAGATTTTAAAAAGCCAAAGAAAAATATATCCTCTCTTTTAATTGGGACTATATTTTAATGAGGAAATTATTTATAAAGTATTTGATCTGCACCTGAAAAAAAAAAAAACCCTCCAATAAAATTAGCAGCATGTAAGGCTTTGATGTCAATAGAATGACAATAAAAATATAAAACGTATTAAGGAGCTGCATCTTTCCTAGAGAACTGGTATGAGCTCAAGAGGTCAAACTCAAAAATATCCATATATATTTGCCCATGTCCTGTGCCACACATGGAAACAATTTTATCTGCATTTTCTGCTGCTTTTAATGAATCTCTCTCTCTCTCATTTGTCAATTTTTTTTTTATCTCTTTTATACTTTCATTATACATTTGAGAAATTAATAGTAACCATCAAATTACTCTATAAATAGGAGGTTATACATTATGCAGGCATAACATTTGTCTTTTACGTAAGGAGTGGAGCAGCAAAATACTCCTTGAGAAATGTTTGAATGGATTAATATAGCAATCCCAGTAGAGAGGTTACAATAAATGCCAAAGTAGTCCAGGTGTCTTTAAGAGCGGAAAGAAGGTGATTGTTTTGTAATTTACATTTTATGTTTGTTTTAATTGTGCATCGCCTAGTGCATGGTTTCAGGCGCTTTATAAATCTGAATAAAGATAAAGATAAAAACATACATTGAAATGTGTTGTGGGACTGCCCGCGAGCCGCGGACAGTCCCCCTACCTCTCTCCAGCCCGGCCTCAGCTGACGCCATCCCATGGCAGGCTGAGCCGCGACACTCCAGGCTTCCCCGCGGTCCTAGTGCCACCGGCAGAGGTTTCTTCGCGGCTCCACGGGGCTGTCACCACCGAGAACTCCTCCGCGATCCAGAGGCTGCCATCATTGCTTTCACGCTGAGCAGCAGGAAGACCGCTCAGATTTCCTCTTCGAGGCATGGTGCCACTGCCAGGACCCTTGTTTCCTGCAGAAGGGGGTTGCCCCTGCCACTGCCGGTCTGTTGCTCATCTTTTCGGCAGATGCCACTGCCGGGCCTTACTCCCAAGCGGCAGGGATGCCGCTGACCAGCCTGCCTGATGCTCCTGCAGTCCATAGGCGCAGGCGCGCATCTCTCCCCGATCTTTAAAGGGCCAGTGGCGGGGAAAAGCCACATGACTTTGGAGTGACATCATTCACTACTTCCTGCTTCCGCCCTATAAAAGGGCCCTGCCTGCCTTCAGTCAGGGCTTTCAAATTGGGTTTTCACATCGCTGTGATCTTCTTCCGTTCTGGTCTTCCATGGTCTCCTGTGCTTTGATGAGTCTTCGTTCCTTGTTTGCTGTGTTCCTGATCTTCATCTCCCTGATGTTCTCGTCACCTGTCTTCTGTTCCTGATATTCCAATTTCAGATGCCCTGATGTTCCAAGTCCTGAAGTACTATGCTCCTTGTTCCTGATGTCTGATGGTCCGTCTTGACTTCGTCCGTCTCTTCTTCACCTCTGCATCCAGTTCCCAGGTTCCTTGTGCCCACCTTTCCTGGTGTGCCATGTCATGTTCTGTGCCCAGCCCCATGGGCAGACTGAGTAGGGTGCCTTGTGGTACAATGCCTTCTTCACTAACGCAGCACAAGTCTCCGGGAGACTTCTGCCTGAAGCCTTGTCCCGGGTCTACGGAGTTCCTTGCGTCTGCTCCGTCCATGCCAATGACACTGCCAGAACCTGCTCCTTCTGGTGTGGTCCGCGACCAGCCACAGGCGGCTGTGTAGGGCGTGTCCCGGTGCAGGTCGATCCTACGTCTTCATCCAAGTATCTTTGTTTGAAACTCCTAAGTAACTTGAGTCTACGTCCAAGTATCTACGTCTTCGCTTGAGTCTTCTTCCAAGTACCTACGTCTTCGCCTGAGCCTTCATGTTCCATTCCTCAGCCTCCGTCTGGCCTCACGCATTCGTCGTTCCCAAGCGGCGGGTCTGAAATGGCTGTAGAGTAGTTGGAGGACCACTCTCGAGATCAGCATTGATTTGCTGGATCTCATTGGTGCGTGTAGGTCCAGTGGAGGTCTGAGCCTGTCTTGTCTTTGCTCCAGCCTTGTTCCAGCTCCACCCATGCTAGTACCAGCTCACTTCCCGCGGTGTGTCTCGGGGCTCCTCCCTGAGGCGTGCCACGGCTCAAGGGCTCACATTCCTCTCTAGATGGACCACGCTTCCAAGCTCCAAGCGGGCCTGAAGGCATGCTCCGTAATAGTATCCGAAGGTCATGAGCTCGGTGAGCTGTGCCTGTGATGGGCTACAATTTTTTGGACATTTTGTTTGGCCGTATTATTGCCTAGAAATGTTTGCTTCAGTTCCCGGATATTTTTTCAACTTGTTCCTTACCAGAGAATTTTTTTCACCTTAGTTCCTGGACTCTCTGATTACTTGTTTTGGCCCAGAATTTTTGCTCCCAGTTTTCTGGACACTTAATACCATGCTTTAGCCAATTTTTGTTTTCTCTTTCTGCTCCGTGTCTCTCTCTACAGATGTCTGGATTCCATGACCTGCAGGAGGCGCCTGCATCCAGCCCATCTCTCCATTCAATTTGTCCTGGAACTTCCAAGACCAGCAGGAGGTGCCTGCCTCTGTTCCAGTGTTCATCTCCGTTCTTCCCACTACAATGAGGTCCAGCTCCCTGGGTTCCATACGACCTGCAGGAGGCACTTGCACCCAGGTTCCACATCCAGTACCTTCAACGCCAAGAGTCCTTGAGCACCAGGAAGTACGTGCTATTGAAGAGTACTCCACATCGTATTCCAGGTCTTGGGTTCTTATGACCAGTAGGAGGTTCCTGCACCCTAGACCTGTCTTTGTCTCCTTGCTTCCAACTCAGCTCCTGCTTGCATTGTCCTAGTGCTTGCCAAAGGGCCATCTTCAGTTTAATACATCTCCCTGCTTCCTCAGGCAGTGACTCCAACTATGGAATACTTGTTGGTTCTTCGTGGATGTCACCTTCCTGTGTTTCACTTTTACAACCTCAACTCAGCAAATCACCTTGAATCCACAGTTTAATCCAGCTTCCACTCCATGCAAGTGGATCCTACCCAGGATCACCATCGCGAGCTATCCTGCACCCAGAGCTCGCCACCATGAGTCCTCCAGCATCCTTCCTGCAGCATTTCTTGCCATCCGCTCAGCTGTACAGCCTCGCAGCCAAGCTAGGACTGCACTATCACCTTCCAATGGTCTAGCATGCTGGCAATGCTGTGCTATTCATCCTTCTGATGGGACACTGTCTTCCTTGAGAACCGTTTGGTTATCTTTAGTCCATCATCCGAGGAAGTCTTCCATATGGCTTGACGAGATCACTGAGAATTCTCTTACTCCGGTATCCTCCACCAGTGACTCATTTCTGCAAATGTGTTCTGCCGCATCGACACCTACAGGCCATCAAGTTCCTTGAGAATGACTTCACCATCCTGTGAGAGCTTGTAGTAGCTCCTGGATTTCCCAAGATGCAACACCCATGTACCTATCTGTAGAGACTTCTCTCATCTGGCCTTGCAAGCCTGGAAGCAGCAATTTTGAGCTTTTTTACACTTGCTTCTGCAGTCTGGAATCCATCATCCTCTTAAGGCAAAGTTGCCTCCAGTATCAACTCTCCATCAACTGAGTCATGTTCATTGGACCTCCATCCGGGTCCTCCTGACACCACTGCTTATCCAAGCAGCTGGTGCTTGTAAGTTGTCTACTTACACTCCTGGAGTACCATCCTCGCATCTCTAAAAGCCAACTTGAAGTTTGACCCATCCTTTCCATGCTATCACTTTGAACCAAGAGCCGGTCCCTACTCCAAAATATTACTTTCATCTGGTCTCCTGTTCATCCTAGACGTCTTGTCTTTGATCTCTGCCACCCTGATCACTAGAACATGAGATGCAAGCCTGCTGTCCTGCATTCCTGTATCTTGTTTGTTTCAGGTGCTCAGTGTTCTGTCTACGTCTTGCCTGGATCTTCGACATTCTTCACCAAGTCTTCAGCTACAGTATTACCATCGCTACAGTTCCTTGCCAAGAACTTCCAACTTCTGTCCTTGGATCCTTGTTCGTCCCCTGATGATATGGAGTGCTCCTCCACCCTTCCAAGCTGTTGATAGGAGACTTGGGGAGGGGGTCCTTGAGGGGGGATACTGTTGTGGGACTGCCCGCGAGTCGCGGACAATCCCCTACCTCTCTCCAGCCCGAAGCGCAGCCAGCTATGCCTCACCCAATGTCGTCCCTCGGCAGGCCGAGCCACGACGCTCCAAGCTTCCCCATGGTCCTAGTGCCACCAGCACAGGTTTCTTAGGGACGCGGTGGGGCTTCCGCCACTGAGAATTCCTCCTTCACGGTCTGGAGGCCACCAGCATTGCCTTCACGCTGAGTGGCAAGGACGCCGCTCAGTTTTCCTCTTTTCAGCATGGTGCCATCGCCAGGACCCTTGTTTCCTACAGCAGGGGGTTGCCCCTGCTACTGCCAGTCTGTTGCTCATCTTCACGGCATATGCTGCTGCTGGGCCTTACTCTCACATGGCAGGGATGCCGCTGACCATTCTGCCTTACGCTCCTGCAGTCCATAGGTGCGGGTGCGCGCCTCTCCCCGATCTTTAAAGGGCCAGTGACGGGAAAAGCCCCATGACCCTTTGGAGTGACATCATCCACTACTTTCTGCTTCCGCCCTATAAAAGGGCCCTGCCTGCCTTAAGTCAGGGCCTGCGGATCGGGTTTTCACATCGCTGTGATCTTCTTCCGTTCCAGGTCTTCCATGATCTCCTGGCCTTGATGGGTCTTCACTCCTTGTTTGCTGTGTTCCTGATCTTCATCTCCCTGATGTTCCTGGTCTCGTCCCTTGTCAGAGCTCCCTCGTCGCCTATCTTCTGTTCCTGATATTCCATGTCCAGATGCCCTGATGTTCCAAGTCCTGAGGTGCCATGTTCCTTGTTCCTGATGTCGGATGGTCCGTCTTGACTTCGTCCATCTCTTCTTCACCTCTGCATCCAGTTCCTAGGTTCCTTGTACCCACCTTTCCTGGCATGCCATGTAATGGTCAGCGACCAGCCCCACGGGTGGGCTGAGTAGGGTGCCTCATGGTACAATGTCTTCTTCACTACCACAGCACAAGCCTCAGGGAGACTTCTGCCTGAAGCCTTGTCCCAGGTCTATGGAGTTCCTTGCATCTGCTCTGTTCATGCCAAAGACACTGCCAGAACTTGCTCCATCCGGCGTGGTCCACGACCAGCCACAGGTGGCTGTGTAGGGTGTGTCCCGCTGCAAGTTTCTTTGGTTTCTTCACCATGCTCCAGTCTCAGCCTTCTATAACTCATCTGGAGTCTGCTTTGAGTCCAGCGTGGTCCACGACCAGCCCACTAGGTGGGCTGTGTAGGGCGCGCTGCATCGCAGTCTCAACCCAGCACTTTGATCCTGATTCCTTGTCTACAGTGCCTTGATCCTACGTCTTCATCCAAGTATCCCTGTTTGAAACTCCTAAGTAACTTGAGTCTTCGTCCAAGTACCTACATCTTCGCCTGAGTGTCCAAGAAACTACGTCTTTGCATGAGTCTTCGCTTGAGTCGTCACCTGAGTCTTCATGTTCCAGTCCTCAGCCTCCGTCTGGCCTCATGCATTCATCTTTCCCAAGCGGTGGGTCCAAAAGAGCTGTCGAATAGTCGGAGGACCACTCTCGAGATCAGCATTGCATTGCTGGATCTCATTGGTGCATGGAGGTCCAGTGGAGGTCAGCCTTGTTCCTGCTCCACCCATGCTAGTACCAGCTCCTCCATGAGGCATGCCGTGGATCAAGGGCTCACATTCCTCTCTAGATGGACCACGCTTCCGAGCTCCTACCGGGCCTGAGGGTGCGCTCCTTAACAAAATGTCTGTATACAAATTCTAGACATCTAAAAAATAAGATGGGAGAGTTAGTGTATATAGCACTGGATGAAGAGATGGATATAATTGGCATCTCAGAAACCTGGTGGAAGATAACCAATGGAACATTGTGATACCAGGGTACAAATTATATTGAAATGATAGGATGAATCAAATTGGTGAAGAGGGTGGCACTATATGTGAAAGAGGGTATTGAGTCATACAGGATAAAAATTCTGCACGAAACAAAATGCAATGTTGAATCTTTATGGGTAGAATTTTGTAGTGGAAAGGGAATAAATTAGCAGTGGGGGTGTTTACTGTCCACCTGGGCAAAATGAACAAATAGACAATGAAATGCTAAAAGGGAAGCTAACAAAATCAGCAGCACAGTAATAATGGACAATTTCAATCACCCCAGTATTGACTGGCTGAATGTCATATCAGGACATTATAGAGAGGTAATGTTTCTGGATGAAATATCACTTCTCCACAAGTAAGAGACCTGGGTGTACTCCTAGACAACAGACTCAGCCTCAGCAAGTTCGTAAACAACACCACAAAAGAATGCTTCTTTAAACTGCAAGTATTAAAAAAATTAAAACCACTACTACTCTACAGAGACTTCCGCCTGGTACTACAATCCATCATCCTCCCGAAACTGGATTACTGCAACTCACTCCTTCTGGGCCTTCCCGCTAGCACCATCAAGCCACTTCAGATCGTCCTGAACGCTACAGCCAGAATTCTCACAAACACCAACAAAAGGGATCATATCACCCCCATCCTCAAGCACCTTCATTGGCTATTGATTAAATACAGGATTCACTTTAAAACCCTTATGATGATACACAAGGCCCTACACAACATCTCTCCTCTCAACCTAACTTTTCAATTCCAGCTGCACATCACCAAGAGACCGACTAGAAGTGCGTACAAGAACATGCTACTCACCCAACCGGCAACAACCTCACTGAGGAAACGCGCACTATCCACGGCGGGCCCCACACTCTGGAATTCGCTCCCTCTGGACCTTCGCCTTGAACCTTGCCATATTACATTCAAAAAGAAGCTAAAGACTTGGTTTTTCACCTAAGCATTCCCGGAGAACTTAGAGCCGGAAGAATACAATATCTTTATAGACATTGACCCCTTATCTCCTTCTGTACATAGGTTTCTGAATAGTTCTTTATTGCAATTCAATTAGACATGATTGTTCTCTGTAAGTTCCTTTAAGCTTCTTTTTGTTATTTGTTTCAATGTAAACCACCCACGAGGCGACAGTTTTATTTCCTTGTAAACCGGTGTGATATGTATATTATACAGGAACATCGGTATATAAAAATTATAAATAAATAAATAAATAAATGACAGCTTCATAGAGCAGCTGGTACAAGAACCAACAAGAGAGAAAACTATTTTAGACCTAGTTCTTAAAGGAATAAAGGATTTGGAGCGAGAGGTAACAGTGTTGGAGCCACTTGGCAAGGGTGCATTAAACTTGGAGGGGGGGATCAACGTAGCTTGCAGGGAGTAGAGAATATATAGACTTGATAATTATAGTGGAATAGATATAAAATAGGGGAAATGCATACAAATATACATCTAGGTAAGAATAGATATATATACAGTCCATTGTTAGAGCATATGGTAGAGTAGTCATTCAAGGAGACAATAATGGGGTTTTGATGCTGGTGAAGTGAGGAAGGAGGGTAGGGGGAGCAGCTTGAGGCAAATGGTAGAGATGAGGAAGGCCTGGATTAGGCGGTTTAAAGTGGGATTAGGGGGGACTGGGGGGTGAGGGAGGATACATGGGGAGGGAAAAGGGATTGGGTTCAGAGGGATAGGGAGACTTTTTAAGATTGAGGTGGATTCCAATGGGAGGGGGAGGGGTGAATGGTGAGGAGAGAAAGACGGGGGGGGTGAGATGAAAAGGTGGTGTGGGTAGGTTAAGGTGAAGGGGGGTGGAGCGTTATTCAGGGAATGCCTGTTTAAAGAGCCAGGTCTTAGGTTTTTTTTTTAATTTTTGGGTGCATGGCTCTAGAAGGTCTGGAGGCATGGTGTTCCAAAGGATGGTTACTGCAATCGAAAGGGCTCGCTCTTTTGTGGAAAGGTGGGTGGTAGGGATGTGAATCGTTTTAGGACGATTAAAATTATCGTCCGATAATTTTAATATCGTCTTAAACCGTTATGGAACACAATACAATAGAGATTCTAACGATTTATCGTTATAAATCGTTAGAATCGTGAGCCGGCACACTAAAACCCCCTAAAACCCACCCCCGACCCTTTAAATTAAATCCCCCACCCTCCCGAACCCCCCCCCAAATGACTTAAATAACCTGCGGGTCCAGCGGCGGTCCGGAACGGCAGCAGTCCGGAACGGGCTCCTGCTACTGAATCTTGTTGTCTTCGGCCGGCGCCATTTTCCAAAATGGCGCCGAAAAATGGTGGCGGCCATAGACGAACACGATTGGACGGCAGGAGGTCCTTCCAGACCCCCGCTGGACTTTTGGCAAGTCTTGTGGGGGTCAGGAGGCCCCCCCCAAGCTGGCCAAAAGTTCCTGGAGGTCCAGCGGGGGTCAGGGAGCGATTTCCCGCCGCGAATCGTTTTCGTACGGAAAATGGCGCCGGCAGGAGATCGACTGCAGGAGGTCGTTCAGCGAGGGTTCCGGCGCCTCGCTGAACGACCTCCTGCAGTCGATCTCCTGCCGGCGCCATTTTCCGTACGAAAATGATTCGCGGCGGGAAATCGCTCCCTGACCCCCGCTGGACCTCCAGGAACTTTTGGCCAGCTTGGGGGGGGCCTCCTGACCCACACAAGACTTGCCAAAAGTCCAGCGGGGGTCCGGAAGGACCTCCTGCCGTCCAATCGTGTTCGTCTATGGCCGCTGCCATTTTTCGGCGCCATTTTGGAAAATGGTGCCGGCCGAAGACAACAAGATTCAGTAGCAGGAGCCCGTTCCGGACCGCTGCCGTTCCGGACCACCGCTGGACCCGCAGGTTATTTAAGTCATTTGGGGGGGGGGGTTCGGGAGGGTGGGGGATTTAATTTAAAGGGTCGGGGGTGGGTTTTAGGGGGTTTTAATGTGCCGGTTTTGCGATTTTACGTTTTTTTCGATTTTTTTACGATTTTTCACGATCTTTCACGATATTTTACCCCCCCAAACGGCAACAATACGATTCCCTCCCCCTCCCAGCCGAAATCGATCGTTAAGACGATCGAGGACACGATTCACATCTCTAGTGGGTGGTTTTGGGTGAGGGAGTGTGTAAGGTTCCTTTGTATACTGTTTTAGTGGGGCGGTTGGGAGTATGGAGGCAGAGGTTATTGCCAAGCCAGTGTATGTTACAGTTGTGTATGGTTTTTATGTATAACTAGCTGTACCCGGCCACGCATTGCTGTGGCTCAGTCTGGTTAAATGGAAAAGAAAGAAAAGAGAAAGCACACATTTCTAATATGTTTAATTTCACAATGCTTGTGGGTATACAATATTTTTTGTTGTTCCATTGTCTGTGCAGATATAGAGATTGTCTTGTTTGCCGACTCTAGAACACGCAATATATAATTGTCCATGTGAGACGCAATCCATGTCTAGATGTAAACCGCATAATTCTAGAAATGAAAAAAGAAAAAACATACTCACTAAATGAACTGTATGGTAAATGACATAGTTCAATTCCAATGCAATATCACGACCCACAGGCGGGTTGACAACACTGCCTTCCCCCTCCCCCCCTGCAGTTGTGGGATATTTACTTGGCTTCTCCTTATCTGTGGGACTCAGAGGGCAGGGGAGGAGGGCGAGCTGTTCTCTGTTCATCTCTTTGCGCTTTGGCTGCTGCAGGCTGCAGCTGCTGTGATCTCTTCACAGCCGCTTTCTACTGCATTTGCTCTGCTTTGGCCGTCCCAACTCCCTCCCCCCTTCCCTGGCGGTGGACGGACTGGCTCGGTGACTCTTCTACCCTTTCCTCCTCCTGTGTGTAACTGTCCAGCAGTCCCTACTCCCTCCCCCCTTCCCCAGCGGTGGAGAAACGGGCTGAGCTGTTTCTCAGAGCGGCGACTCGTCTGCCCTTTCCTCCCCCCCTCTGTGACACCCAGCACATAGCGCAGAGCTCTATGGTCCGCACATGCGTGGTAGAGCTGCTCTCTACTGCGCATTTGTGGTCCATCGGTGAGAACCCAATTATATTGTAGATAGCGTGTGTTGCTTTTACGTCCAACAGATGGTGCTGTTTTTCAAAAAAGCATGTTTTTACCTGTCACAGGTGTGACATCTATATAATATAGGTATATAAAAACGTGTGTATTCGAATACAACATTGTGTCAAAACTTCACAGCAAACGGTGAAGAACATTCGGAGATTTAAGATTTTGAACAAACAAACATTTACATTTTTATTTATATAGAAGATGTGATGTGTGGGGGATGGATGCATGGGGTGGATCTATGTGAATTTCATGTGTGGGGGATGGATGTGCGTGAATATGATTTGTGGGGGATGGGTGCATTTGAATATGTGTGGGGAATGGCTGCATGTGAATGTGATCTGAGGAGGATGAGTGTGTGAATATGATGTGTGCATGTGAATATGATATGTAGAGAATGGGTATGTGTGAATGTGATGTGTGGGGGATGGGTGTGTGTGAATATGATGTGTGCATGTGAATATGATGTGTAGGGGATGGGTGTGTGTGAATATGATGTGTGGGGGATGGGTGTGTGTGAATGTGATGTGTGGGGGATGGGAGTATGTGAATGTGATGTGTGGGGGATGGGTGTGTGTGAATTTGATGTGTGGGGAATGGGTGTGTGTGAATATGATGTGTGCATGTGAATATGATGTGTAGGGGATGGGTGTATGTGAATATGATGTGTAGGGGATGGGTGTGTGTGAATGTGATGTGTGGGGGATTGGTGTATGTGAATTTATTGATAATGTGATGTGTGGAGGATGGGTGTGTGTGTGTGAAAATGATGTGTGAGGGATGGGTGTATGTGAATGTGATGTGTGCGAGATGGGGTACGTGAATTTATTTATAATCTGATGTGTGGGGGATGGGTGTGTGTGAATATGATCTGTGGGGGATAGTGTGTGTGAATGTGATGTGTGGGGGATGAGTGTGTGGATATGATATGTGGGGGATGGGTGTGTGTGGATGTGATATGTGGGGGATGGGTGTGTGTGAATGTGATGTGTGAGGGATGGTGTGTGTGAATATGATGTGTGGGGATGGGTGTGTGTGAATGTGATCTGTGAGGATGGTGTGTGTGAATATGATATGTGGGGGATGGGTGTGTGTGGATGTGATATGTGGGGGATGGGTGTGTGTGAATGTGATGTGTGAGGGATGGTGTGTGTGAATATGATGTGTGGGGGATGGGTGTGTGTGAATGTGATCTGTGAGGGATGGTGTGTGTGAATATGATGTGTGGGGGATGGGTGTGTGTTATGATGTGTGGGGGATGGGTGCATGTGTGAATGTGATGTGTGGGGGATGGATGTGTGTGTGTGAATGTGATGTGTGGGGGATGGGTGCATGTGAATATGATGTGTGGGGGATGGGTACATGTGAATATGATGTGTGGAGGATGGGTACATGTGAATATGATGTGTGGAGGATGGGAGTGTGTGTGTGAATGTGATGTGTGGGGGATGGGAGTGTGTGTATGAATGTGATGTGTGGGGGATGGGTGCATGTGAATGTGATGAGTGGGGGATGGGCGCATGTGAATGTGATGTGTGGGGGATGGGTGCATGTGAATGTGATGTGTGGGGGATGGTATGTGTGAATGTGATGAGTGGGGGATGGGTGCATGTGAATGTGATGTGTGGGGGATGGGTGCATGTGAAGGCCGTCGGTGAGAGCCCATTTATATTGTAGATAGCGTGTGTTGCTTTTACGTCTAACAGATGATGCTGTTTTTCCAAAAAAGCATGTTTTTACCTGTCACAGGTATGACATCTATATAATATAGGTATATAAAAATACGCGCGTATTCGAATGCAACGTTGTGCCAAAATTTCAGAGCAATCAGAGATTTAAGATTTTGAACAAACGAACATTTACATTTTTATTTATATAGAAGATTGAGAGATTCTTATAGAGAATTCGTAAGGATATTGGAAGCAGTGGAGTTCTTTGTGGACTGGGGTAATGTGGTCTGTTTTGCAGATGTTAGTATTCCGGCGGCGGTGTTTTGCAGCATTTGTAGTGGTTTGATGGTTGAGATGGGTAGACCTAGTAGCAATGAATTACAGTAGTCTATTTTTGAGAAAATTGTGGCTTGAAGGACTGTGTGAAAATCGTGGAGATGGAGGAGAGATTTCAATTTTTTGAGGACATGGAGTTTGAAATAGCTTATGGTTGCGTTGACACATTTTTTAGGTTCAGTTAGTTATCAATGGTGACGCCGAGGTTTCATACATTTTGCTGGAAAGAGACCGAGGGGGGGAGGGGGTTGCCATTGGATGAGGGCGCTGTGTTATTGTGTGCTGAGATGATGATGAGCTCAGTTTTTGTTGTGTTAAGAGCAAGGTGGAGGTTGGTGAGGAGGTGGTTTATTGCAATGAGGCAGTTTTCCCAGGTCTTGAAAGACTTGGAAAGGGATTCTTGGATGGGAATGAAGATTTGGACATCGTCAGCATAGATAAAGTGCAGGAGGCCAAGATCTGAGAGGAGTTGACAGAGTGGCAGGAGGTATATGTTGAAGAGGGTGGATGAGAGGGAAGATCCTTGGAGGATGCCATAGGTAAGTTGGGTGGGTGTGGATTCCGAGTTTCCAATTTTAACTATGTAGTGTCTGTTCTCAAGATAGGACTTCAACCAATGTAGGGCTGTTCCTGAGATGCTGATTTCTGTGAGGCGGCTGATTAGGATGTTGTGATTAATGGTATCGAAGGCAGAGGAGATATCAAGTAAGGCAATTATGTAGGAGTGGCCATGATCTAGTCCTTTAAGGAGGGTGTCTGTGAGGGAGAGTAGGAAGGTTTCTGTACTGAAGAACTTCCGGAAACCGAATTGGGAGGAGAATAAAACATTATGGTTTTCTAAGTGGTCTGTGAGTTGGGTCTTGATGATTTTTTCCATGACTTTTGCAAGGAAGGGAAGGTCGGAGATGGGCCGATAGTTAGTTGGGTCAGTGGGGTCTAGTATGGTTTTTTTTTAGGATGGGTTTAACTACAGCCTGTTTTAAGGAATCAGGGACTTTACCATTGGAGAGTGAACAGTTGATTATCTCAGCCAGGGGTTTGGCAATAGTACTCGGGATAGATAGTAGGGGTTTGATGGGGGTTGTGTCGGATGGGTGCAAGGAGGGATTTAGTTTCTTTAGAATGGATTCAATTTCTGAGGCAGAGGTTGTGTCAAGTGAGTCTAGGATTGTGTTTGGGTTCATTGGGAGAGAGTGTGGGAGAGTGTAGGTGTGGGGAAATGTAGCAGGAATTTTGCAATTTTTATCATGGAAGAATTGGGCGAGTTCTTCGCATTTGGTTTTGGAGTCTGCATCGGGAATGGGGAAGGGTGACATTTTGGTGAGAGCTACATATGTGAAAAGGGCTTTGGGATTGTATTGGTAGTTATGAATTTTAATTGCGTAGTGGTCATGCTTTGTCTTGAGGATGGTGGTTCTATAAGTGTGTAAAGAGGATTTTTATGGAGCCAATTGGCTAGGGGATGGGTCTTTGCACCATTTTCTTTCTTTCAGTCTGAGGTTGTGCTTAAGTTTTTTTAGTTCAGGAGTGTACCAGGGTTTTTTAGTGTGGTGTGAGTGATTTATTTTTCTGATGTAAGGGGGCAAAGATTATTGGCAATATTATTTGTGAGGTTGCTCCAGGTGGAGAGTGCAGAGTCGGAGTTTGTTAGATTTAGGTTGTGGAGGGAGTTGGTGATTGCGGTGATTAAATCATCTTTGCTGCAGGGTTTCCTGAAGTGTATGGTATTGCTGTTTTTGGGGAGGGGTGTAAGGGATTGCTTTATGGATAGGTGTGCTTTTATGAGTGAGTGGTCAGACCACGGAGCAGGTATGCAGGATGGTGAATTAGTGGAGTGTATGCAGGCATTGACAAAGATCAAGTCAAGCGAGTGTCCTGCTTTGTGTGTGGGACAGGTGATGAGTTGATCAAAGCCTAAGACGTTAAGGGAACTTAGAAGGGATTCGAAGGAAGAGGAGGGGAGAGTGGCATCCACATGGAGGTTGAAATCTCCCAGTACAATGGCTGGGATGTCTGTGTTCAGGTTTTCTGTTATAAATTCAATGAGTGAAGAGGGATTGTGTTCAAGTAGGCCGGGGGGGGGGGGGGGGGGAGCATAGATTAAGCAAATTTGTAGGTCTTGAGATTTAAATAAGACTATTTCCAATCTGGGAGGAGTGTCGGTGTTTAGGGATCTTAATTTAAGGTCTTTTTTGCCCGCGGGTAGGTGACCTCTGCCTCTTTTTGGGGGAATGGAGAAGAGGTCAAAAGAGTGAATGGGTAGCTGGTTTAGGAAAACTGTGTCTGAGTGTTTAAGCCAGGTTTCTGTGACTGCACAGATATCGGGTTTGCAGTCTAGGGGGAGGTCATTGAGTATGGAAGCTTTTTTCCCTAAGGATTGGGAGTTGAATAGTATGATGGAAAGGGCGGTGAGGCCAAGGACTTGAGTAAGTGGGGAGATCATGATTGGTATAAGGGATTTGCAGTGTGCAGTGGGATTAGTGATGTAGTGTGCTATGTGTTGGTGGGAAAGGTGCTTGAGGATAGGGATGGGGTAAGCTTACATGGTTGAGTGGTGGTGGTGTTGGGTAGTAGGTTGTTGGGGGTCAGGTGATGGAGGGAAGTGAGCAAGAGGAAGGGTGTGGTGTGGTGTACTGTCCTCAGAGGGAGGCTGTGCCAGGGGAGGCGCAGGGGGTTATAGAGGAGAGGAGAGTGGTCCACAGATGTGCGGGGGGCTGTGGGCTGTTCAGGTTGGATTCTTTGGTGGAAATACATCAGTTAATGATGTTGGTAAGATTAGGTGGGGGGAAGGGGGAGGAGATTGAGGTTACAGAGGGGGGCTGTTGCTGCTGGGGTGGGGAGAGGTGTGTGTGGATAGGGTCTTGGGGTAATGGCCGGGGTGAGGAGAGGTGTGTGTGGATAGGGTCTTGGGGTAATGGCTGAGACGAAGTAGCTGTGGGGGGAGTAAAGTTGGGGGGATGTAGTGGGGAGACTAGTGGAAGGGAGGGTTGTCAAGTTTGAGGTTAATTATGGTTCATGGGTGTTGTGTGCTGGAAGGGGGAGTTCGTATGTTTGGGGGGTGCTGAAGGTAAGGAGTGGAAGGGATCAGAAGGAGAGAGTGGTAAATTGGGGGCACACAAAGGGGCAGGCCCCTTTGTTGTGCTCCTTCGGCGTGGGACGCCTGCGGCCTGCCTTTTTAAAGGTGCTGGTCGCTCCGGGCGCAGGTCTGACGTCGTGGTGGGCATTGCTTTCGGCAGCTGATGGTGAGGGCTGGAACGCTGGAACGTTGGATGAGGTGAGGCAGCCATGTGTAATCGAGTGGGCCCAGGACCCCGGCGGATCTGTGCCAGCAGCGCGGGGCGAGGCGAGCGGCCGAGAAGAGAGAGCTGGGTGCCTGTGACCTGCTCAGGTCGCGGGTCTGACGTCGCGGTGGGCGTTGCTTTCGGCGGCTGATGGTGAGGGCTGGAATGCTGGAACTCTGGACGAGGTGAGGCGGCCACGTGTAGTCGGGTAGGCCCAGGACCCTGGCGGTTCTGCACCGACAGCCATGAAACCCAATTCATGAAACTTGGGATGAGAATGGTGTCTCATGGGAGGGGAGCAGCTGGTGGAAGCAGTTGAGCAGGATGGAATTGGAGACTGAGAAGAAGATGATCCTAATTCATCATTATCATCATCCTTAAAACTGACCCTCTTTGACATTATTTTTTCAACCATTGTAATCAACTTATTTTTCCAGTGTGTAAGAGCCTTGCACTTGAGAGCAAAATTGCCTTTCATACGTGGGTCACACATAGCAGCTAACATATAGCAATCCCTTTGCATGAGAGGTTTCAACCTTTTCTGTACTTGCTTTTTTAAGCATTTCACAAGCAGCAACACTTCTTTCGAGAAATCTGACTGATGCAGAAATTTCTCTAATACTTACTCCAGATAGGTGATGCCATCCCTGGAATATTCTAACGTGGCCGTAGCTGAACTCAGTGCATCAGTATATTCTTTGAAAGGCTTGAGGACGTGCATCATCTGTGCAATGTTTGTCCAGTTCTGACATCCAATAGGATTTTCCAATCCAATATCAGATGCCATTTCAAAATTATAAAGAGATGTCTGCTGTTCACACAACCTCTCCAACATAAGTGGAATTCCATCTGGAAGGCAAATCCTGAACAAGGTTTTGCAATGGTGCCCCAACTACTATTTGCCTCTCTCTGAGTTCCTTCCCATTTTTCACACTCTGATTGAAATGTCCAGCTATTTTGCGACACTTTTCAATCAACCGCTTCATGATTTGACTAATACCATCTTCCTTGCCACTAAGCCCCAAAGCATCCTTCACTACCAGGTGCAGCATATGTGCAAAGCATCGGATGCCCTTTAATCCACCATCAGCCAGAGCCTTAATAATATTGGCACCATTATCAGTAATGAAATATCCATTTAAACATTCCATATCACTGATTCTAAGTAGCCCATTTCATCCTTCCATCATCCCCTGAATTGCCTGTAAGATATTTTCTGAAGGGTGGCTCTTGTCTAGCACTTGAACATGCAGTAAAGCCCACCGGTATCCTGGCAAAACCTTTTTGGAGCTTCTGGTGCTACTGCTGCCACTGCTTACAGGTAATGCCTCATCCAGCTGACACCAATGTGCTGTTAGAGACAAATATGCGTGCATTGCATTCATACTAGTCCAAACATCAGTGGTGAGATGGATGCTCCTCCCCTTTGACCTTGCCATCACAATCTGCATTTGAGCATGACATTGTGTGTACAGGGAAGGAAGCACTCGATGGATAAATGTAGTTCTTGAAGGAACTTTGTAAATGGGACAAAAAAATGGATCAACCACTTAAATCCATCATTCTCTACAATCTGCAGTGGCTGATCATCCAAAGCAATCATTTCAGCAATATGTCATTTAGCCACTTTGGATATTGCCTGCTTCCTACTCTGTGAAACTGCAGAAGGACACCACCCCATCTGCTCAATGGTAGCTTGCCGCTGCTGCCAGGGAAGAGGAAAAGGAGACTGCTGCGGCTGCAGATGCACACAATCTTCTGTACTACTTTCTGTGGCTTCCCTGTTGCTTTACTTGAAGCCTGGGTAAGCACAACGGTGGGACCAGCTTCTTCTGCAAGCAACAGTGCTCTATGTTCTTTTTCAAGGTGATATTTCATGTTGCTGTTAGTAAGATGTCCAATAATTCTTCCACGGCTCACCATCTTTTTATGATGGATACATTCGGCAAATCTCTGATCAGCCACAGCATGAAAATGATTCCATATCTTAGATGTCTTTCTACTGTCCCCTACTCTAGTCTAGAAACTTGCTGTCATTTTCATACTAATAATAGCAATAGTAGTAGTAGTTGTAGTCACTTGCAGATGTTCAAATGGTGTATGGGTGATACTGGCACTGGCAGTGGTTTTGCAATCTGACTAGTATTACCACCATCTGACAGTACATTGTCATTGGTGGTGTTCTCCTCCTCCTCCTCCTCAGAATTTTTATGAGCCAAGAAACCCTGATCATCAACATCATCGTCCTCATCAATATCTGATTCATCATGCAAATCTTTCTCTAGCCCTGTTCTTTCATCTAAGAATGAAGTGCACTGCACAGATTTGACCATCCCTTACTTTCAGGCAGATACAATAAAGCTCGGCTGCGGTTACCCTGTTTCTAACCCGCTTTGGACGCACAAATGTAAGGCGAACCCGTGATTCAGTATCCGGTTTTACGCGTCCTTACTGCTTGCCGAAATGGACGTGTATCCGTCTCCGCCCGCCACATGTATATATGTTATATTAATGATCGATTTAGCTATTCTCTCCGATACAGTAACGTGCGCCCAGATTATCGCCTTTTTAACCAGCATATTTACTGCCTTTAACCTGCATATTTACTGCCTACCCTGACCCTGGCATTAGTGTGGTGTTCAGTCAGCTTCCCGCTGCCTTGAGCGCACGGTTGTACGTCCAAGCCGCGACCTCGGACGTCCGGCAACCCCTGCATGCTGAGCCTACGCTCCAGCATCTACAGCCACAGCTCCCGCAGCTCCAGGGGTTCCCTGAGTGCGTACCCGGAGCCGCCGCTGTCCTCGCCCCGTGCCTCCCTGCTGGGCTCCGGGTTGCCGGAGGAGCCCGTCCTGCCCGACTTCGGGGACGCGTGCCGGCACAAGCCGCCCACCGCCCCCCATCCCGACTGAGGATCGGCCATGCTGCACATGTTCCAGCTCCCCTACCAGGTGACTCCATGCAGGGAGAGCAGACCCACTCAGAAGTTCATGGACCTTCCCACCGCCTTGAGCACACGGCTGGACGTCCAAGCTGTGACCTCAGATGTCCGGCTTGGACATCCAGCCGGGCGCTCAAGGCAGCGGGAAGGTCCATGAACGGACGCCGCACCCTGAGCGCCCGGCTGGACGTCCAAGCCGGACGTCCGAGGTCACGGCTTGGGTGTCCAGCCGGGTGCTCAAGGCAGCGGGAAGGTCCATGAATGGACGCCGCGACCTGAGCACCCAGCTGGACGTCCGAGGTCGCGGCGTCCATTCATGGACCTTGCCGCTGCCTTGAGCGCCCAGCTGGATGTCCAAGCCGTGACCTCAGACGTCCAGCTTGGACGTCCAGCCGGGCGCTCAAGGCAGCGGGGTCTGTAGGAAAGAACCATCCACTTACCTGGTGGAATGACATTTGAAATGACAGGTACCAGCGCACCCTGGATACTGTATAGGCGCTGTATACCGCTGTATACAGTAAGATGGATTGCGCATACCTACCGCTTCATTGGCGCGCTTTGGATGCCACTTGAATTTGCATCTAATTGGAATACTGAATCGAGCGGTATGTGAACCAAAATATGCACGCGGCAAATGAGGGTGCACCTGGCACTGCTGCACTCTTTCTTATGCGTCCTTTCTGTATTGGCCCGCTTGTTCTGATTTAGCTCCTTCCTTGCCCTGCAAGTAACCTTGCACTTCTACATCCTCACATATATTAGAAGAGGTATCATTCTGATTCTTCTCAAAAAATCTCAGTTTTTTTCTAGGGATGGCAGACTGCTCTTTCTGGTAGCACTAGTACTAGTGGTAGTGCTATTGCCTTGTACAGTGCCTCTACCACCAGTGCGCTTACCACCTAACATTTGCCAGCCAATACTAGTAGTATACTAGCATCACGTTTTCTTTCAGAGGGTAGTGGCATGATGACTGATCATCAAGTTATTAGTTTGGTATTTTTTAAACTTTACTTAGCTAATAGCCCCAGACCACAGGACAAAGGATAGGATATAGTGATGAATTTGATTGATATACTAGCACTACCGATGATGTCTGCCAGCCAGGCACAGTCAAAGCTGCAAGAACAAGTCCAGCACCAACAAGTAAGCTGGCACAGCAGTGAGTGAGACACTAGTTTGGTATTTTTAAAACTTTACTTAGCTAATAGCCCCAGAACACAGTGGCTCACTGCACAGAAAACACCTACCTTACAAGCACTGCTGTGGCTGGTGCCTACCTAGGCTAGGATAATGCTAAATACATATCCTAGATACTATTTCCCTGATACAT